>NC_041398.2:27174130-27229130 GCF_900747795.2 Erpetoichthys calabaricus
GGGTAGGGTCGGTTTGCGGTCGGGACTAAAAACAATGACCTCGGTTTTTGAATCGTTCAGGTGAAGGAAGTTACAGCCAGCCAGTCCTTAATGTCAGATAAGCAGTTGAGAAGAGGTTTAGTGGAGTCAGTTGACTTGAGGGAGAAATAAATTTGGCAGTCATCAGCATATAGGTGATACGAGATTGCATGTTTTCTAAAAAATTGCACCTAAAGGCAGGATGTAAATTGAAAAAAGTAGTGGCCCCAAAATGGAACCCTGGGGGACACCACATGGGAGTGGGACTGATTCAGATGAAAAATCATCTAGCATGACTCTAAGAGTCCTGTTGCAGAAATATGACCTGAACCAGTCGAGGGCTAAGCCAGATACACCAACCCAGGATTCGAGTCGGGAGATCATGATGTCGTGGTCGATTGTGTCGAAGGCAGCAGATAAATCGAGAAGAACCATAATCACATAGAGTCCTGAGTCCAATGCCAAAAGGACATCATTTACGACACGTAAATGCGCGGTTTCTGTGCTGTGTTGGGGCCTAAAGCCTGACTGAAAAAGGTCCATTACCTGATGGTCCTGTAGGTGGTGAATTAATTGCTCATAAACTACTTTTTCGAGTAATTTTGACAGGAAAGGTAGTTTGGAAATTGGACGTAGATTGGAGAAGACGGCAGGGTCAAGATCAGGTTTTTTCACGATTGGATGTACAACTGCGTGTTTGAAAGCACAAGGAACTGTAGCCGAAGATAGACTACTAGTTATGATCTTTAAGACATCATATATACACTATATGGTTTAATATTTGGTTTTGTATTTGTCTGATAAAAACAAGTGGAATCAAAACCAGATACTGAATATGAACAATTTTATACAATTTTATAATTTTTAAAATGTGTTCTATGTCATTTGTGCTGAACAAATGCGCTCTGACTATTGGCACGTTTCATCTTTTCCTTTTCTTGCTCAAAATGGGCCAAATTGTGATGAAATTTCAATGAATTTTAAGGTTAGAGGATTTTTTACTCTAAATGTCTACAGCACAAAACATATCCTGCTCCAAGACAGTGTGCTTATAATGAATGCCTTCAATACTGTAATCAAAAATCTCCCATACTGGGCTTTATTTTCTATCTCTGATTCCATGCCAGGCACTTAAATCTATAGACAAAATTTTGCCACCTGCTGGCTTGGAAAGATGTCAAAATCAGAAACAGATTCTACTGTGTCCTGACAGGTGTGATCATGAAAATCATAGCAGCTTAGGATGAACAGGGCTGTGAGGTTTGAATCAGTGTGCAGACCGCACCTAGCTGTATTGAGGGAAACAAAGGAAAACAAGCATGTAGTGTCAAGGTTAGGGGTAGTGAGACTTGAATAGCCTATGCATAAGAACAGTAAACCCTTAATGAGCAGAGCAAGAGTAGGTAATATGAGTGTGGACACCATCTGAGATTAGGAGCAATACATACATTTTCTAAAAAACTACCTGCAGCAAAAACAGGAACAGGGAGTCATGTGCCAGATGGTGCAGCTAACACTGAGCCCTGATCTTAACATCATCAAGCCAGTCTGGGATTATAAGTAAGACAACCAACGTCTGGAGTGGAGCTGGAGTGAATGAACAACTGACTATGTGAGTACCTTCGTAAATTGCATTACAGTGGGCCGAAGAGAAACGGGAATGTTGTGCACAACAAATATTGATTTTATTCATATTTCTTTCTGTTTACTGCACTTTTATAACATTAGTTTTGTAAAGTGTTTTTGTTCATTTTGTGTGGTCTCCCTGTGTCTTTGCCAGTCTAATGTCTTGCTGTTAGATCATTGGCTAACTCTTAATCACACAGTGTGTGTGTGTGTGTGTGTGTGTGTGTGTGTGTGTGTGTGTGTGTGTGTATGACTGAAGATACAATGATCTAGGGCCTCATTCATGGCTGATTCTTGCCTCCTGTCTGATGTGGAAAGATTTTGTAATGGAAATAAACTAACATGTTAAACCAATATTCACACATATTTTTAATATATGGTTTCTAAGAATTTGGCTGTCCAGACTGTCATATTTATATGTAGTTTACTTCCCCAAATTTCTCACCCAGTATTCTTTATTTAAAGAATGACTTCATTTTCAAAGAAATTCTGATTTAAGACAGTGGAATAAAACTGTATTTATGGTATTCAAAATATTAACTTTAACATAAAATAAGGCCTCTGGTGCAAGAATGCATTCTGAATGTGAACCAAATATGAAAATGTGTTCAAATATATGGATGTAAGGATCTGGTCGCTGTCTCAGCAGCAGGGCGCAAAACGAAACCTGGATGAGATGCCAGTCAGTCACAGGGTACACTTTGGTACACACACACACATACACACTCTCTATCACTCATTCTGTGCTAAATCAAAATCATCAATGTGATTAACACTGTTCTTTTTGGATTGCCTCTAGAGTTGATGGAACACACCCATGCAAATATGTGGAGAAAGTTCATATTTGGTCTATACTCTGATCTTAACAGAAATTGATTCCTCTTCCAAGGGCTGTGAGGCTACTTTTCAGATGATTGCATTACCACCACATCCATAAATGTCTCAGTTCCTTTATAATTAAGCCTGGCTTTAGTTTCAAACAGTGTATTTTATTGTGTAGTTCACAATTTAGATTAAATCATTTTATTGATTCGGTTTGTAGATGCCTTCAGACTTTTTAACATCAGTGTATGAAACTGGAGTTTGTGGCATTAAGACATTATATTTAGACCAGCACTAAACTACTCTTTGACTCCTGGAAAGAAAAAATACCTTTTATCGTATAAGAACTGTTTTACTCCCAGAAAAGATTGTCTCTTTTCTGCTTATAGGAATGCAGCTGTTTAAAATCTTCCATTACTTACATGGACAATCAGCCAGCTTTACGTTTTCAAAAAACATGGTAAATAATTTATGAAATTCTATGACATCTGTAATATACTCAGAGGCATGTTTGGTTTTAAATGAATGATAATTCATTTTTGCTAATTAGTTAATGCTATATGGTGATTCTTGTGGTCTTATTTTTAAAAAGGTATGTTTCTTTTCTTTTTTTTAATTGAATTTATTAAAAGCAAGTAACATTCCATACACTCAAGTCAAACTTAGCAAAACAAAATTCAAGAGAAAGAGAGGAAGGCCAACAGCCAGAGTAAAACTTTAAGAGTAGAAAAGAGGGAGGAGGATCCTTCTCCCCAATATAAATGTGTGATAGGTTGCCTCGGCCATTACCGGCTTGGATGCCACCTGGATAGAAGGACCAGAGGAGAGAGCATCTGCGGGGCACTACCTCTCCCTGGGATGCTACAGGGCTGCCCTCCTGGGTGGCTATGGCACCACAGATTCCCACAGGGCACGCTTGGACTTGGAGTTCGGTACATCCCTGTTGGGTTCTGTGGGGGCCACCAGGGGGAGCTGTAGTGCCATTCAATGGATTTCCACCAAACCTGGGAGTGATTCCAGGTAATCCTGATGAACCACCTGGAGCACTCCCAGGTGCTGAATAAAAGGAGCCGTTTCACTCCATTTTGGGAGCCAGAGTCGGGAGGAGGTGGACGAAGCTTACTTGGGAGAGGAGTGGAGATGGCATAGAAAGAGAGAAGGAAGAAGAGGACTGAGAATTGTGTCCTTTGTGCTTGATGTTCTGTAGGTGATGTTTTGGGAAGGGGAGCAAAGGAAAAGCGCTCCCCTGAGAAATAAACACGTGTTGCTTTAGACTTGTGCCTCTGTGCCTGTCTATGTGCAGGTTTGGGGAGCTGTACGCCCCTGGTATTCCACAAAATGCTTATTCTAAAATGTTATTGATTAGATCCTGACAGGTTTTAGAAAAGTTTTGCACAGATACTTTAAGTGATAATTTGATTTTTTTCCAGTTTCAAATAGTACATAACATCAGTTACCCACTGACATAAAAGTGGTGAGTTAGGATTCTTCCAGTTGAGCAAGATAAGTCTATGTGCTAATAATGAAGTAAAGGCAATTACAGTTTGTTTGTCCTTCTTCCCTTCAAGTCCGTCTGGAAGTACACCAAAAACAGCTGTCAGTGGATTAGGAGAGACTGTGACACCAGGGTTGTCTGAAAGGCATTTAAAGATTTTGGACCAGAATGATGTTAATTTGGTGCATGCCCAAAACATATGGACAATGAGTCTGGAACTTGATTGCAATGTTCTTATATTCGCCCCTGAAACATTTTGGACAATGTTAAATGAGACAGATGTGCTTGATAAAATATACTGCTCAAAACAATTAAAGGAACACTTTTTAATCAGAGTATAGCATCAAGTCAATGAAACCTCTGGAATATCGATCTGGTCAGTTAAGTAGCAGATGGGGTTGTTTTAGTTTCAGCAGCTTTGGTGTTAATGAAATTAACAACAGGTGCACTAGAGGGGCAACAAGGAGACAACCCCCAAAACAGGAATGGTTTAACAAGTGGAGGCCACTGACATTTTTCTCTCCTCATCTTTTCTGACTGTTTTTTCACTCGTATTGCATTTGGCTGTGGTCAGTGTCACTGCTGGTAGCAGGAGGCGATACCTGGATCCTACAGAGGCTGCACAGGTAGTCCAACTTCTCCGGGATGGCACATCAATACGTGCCATTGCCAGAAGGTTTGCTGTGTCTCCCAGCACAGTCTCAAGGGCATGGAGGAGATTCCAGGAGACAGGCAGTTACTCTTGGAGAGCTGGACAAGGCTGTAGAAGATCCCTAACCCATCAGTAGGACCAGTATCTGTTCCTTAGGGCAAGGAGGAACAGGATGAGCACTGCCAGAGTTCTACAAAATGACCTCCAGCAGGCCACTGGTGTGAATGTTTCTTACCAAACAATCAGAAACAGACTTCATGAGGGTGGCTTGAGGGCCCAACGTTCTCTAGTGGGCCCTGTGCTCACTGCCCAGCACCGTGGAGTTTGATTGGCATTTGCCATAGAATACCAGAATTGGCAGGTCCACCACTGCCACCCTGTGCTTTTCACAGATGAGACCAGGTTCACCTTGGGCACCTGTGACTGACGTGAAAGGGTCTGGACAAACCATGGTGAACGTTATGCTGCTGTTCAGCATGACCGGTTTAGTGCTGGTCAGTGATGGTGTGGGGAGTCATATCCATGGAGGGACACACAGACCTCTACAGGTTAGACAACGGCACCTTGACTGCAATTCGGTATCGGGATGAAATCCTTGGACCCATTGTCAGACCCTATGCTGGTGCAGTGGATCCTGGGTTCCTCCTGGTGTACGACAATGCCTGGCCTCATGTGGTGAGAGTATGCAGGCAGTTCCTGGAGGATGAAGGAATTGATACCATTGACTGGCCCCCTACGCTCACTCGCCTGACCTCAATCCAATAGAACACCTCTGGGACATTATGTTTCTGTTGTACCTCAAACTGTCCAGGAGCTCAGTAATGCCCTGGTCCAGATCTGGGAGGAGATCCCCCAGGACACCATCCGTCATCTCATTAGAAGCATACCCCGCTGATGTTGTCAGGCATGCATACAAGCACGTGAGGGCCATACAAACTACTGAGTACAATTTGGAGTTGCTGCAATGAAGTTTCGGCAAAATGGACTCGCCTACCTGCTGCATCATTTTTTCAGTTGACGTTCGGGGTATCTTTTAATTCAGTCCTCTATAGGTTGATAATTTTCATTTCCATCAAATGATGTGTCATCCTTTCATTCCTAACACATTACCCAGTCCATTCTCAGTAGAGATATCCAGCCAGATTTTTTACCCATTGAGATCTGATGTGTTTTCAAAGTGTTCCTTTTAATTTACTTCCTACATTGATTCCATATTCTACGTAAATAAAGGAAAATTGTGTTGTTAGTATATTGATGTTGTGAGAGATGGCCAGCTGTTCATCCCGTCCAATACCCCCAAGCCGCTAGATGGAGCCCTCTCTGTAGCATGGAAGTGCCCCAAAGACCATCAGGAAATCATGGACAATGGAGTTTTTATTCCCGGCCCTGCTGGACATCGTGGGGCCCACCAGAGGACACTGCAGGGAGGCTCAAGGACGTATACGTGCCCTATAACCCGGAAGTGCGTCATGATCACATGACTGGAAGGAACGACGTGCTTCTGGGTTGAAGAAAAGGACTTTTAAGCTGACCCGGAAGTGATGAGGACTTATGGATTGTTGGGATGGAACCACTTCTGGGTCAGGGACTATAAAGGACTCTGGGAAACCCCAGACGAGTGAGCTGAGTTGGGAGGCAGGGTGGCTAAGCGTCTGGGAGTGGAGGATTGAGTTTATTGTTATTTGATTATTGATTTATTATTGAGTATTGTGGAGAGGAGGGTGCTTTGTGCACTTTATTATTATAATAAATATTCATCTTTGGACTTTTACCTGGTGTCTGACGTATGGTCTGAAGGTTAAAGGGGTCACGGAGACCTTAATCTGTCACAATGTATATAGTATATAGTACATATAGTTGGCTATAAAGCAAGGACTATAAAGTAGTGCTGCAGGATTTTATTTCTATTTTAACTTTATCATCTTCTTCATTCAGCTTATTTCGATAAGATTCTAAGTGTCTACAAGCTGAACAGGGAGAATTAGGCCACCACAGCACCAATACCTTCCTCCATTTCATCCTTGGGATCTCTCAGGGTTCTTCCAGTCCAGTAAGGATGGCCTGGTCTCTTGAATCACGCATGTCCGTGTTCTGTCTCACATATGGTCACAAGCTCTGTATAGTGAGTAGAAACAGCAGAAATGAGGCTCACCGTTAACTTGATTTGTAAAAAGAAAGCTTACAAAAAAGAGGGAGAGTTAGATGGATAAATGACACCCTGACCCCTCGTCCCCTGTCTTATCTGAGTGATTTTTAATTTTTGCTGTGTCTGCTAATTTGTCCTGTCCAATAAGAAACGCTTGAAGAATGTTTCCCAGAGGGCACGAGAGTGGCATTGGTTTCATATAAAACAAGCATAAGAGCTGAAGGGTATAAAAACAACATTTATATTCTTAGCACATTTTCATGCAGAGAATGTAGCTCAAAGTGCTTTAGAAGTCAGAGAAATAAAGGGTATGTTAAATGTGCAAAAAAACCTATATTAGTCCGGCAAGCATTTCAAAGTTGAAGAAATGTTCCATTGACATTAAAGCAAAAAAAAAAAAAGAAGTAGTTGATAAAACACTGTGAAGCTGCACAGCTGAGCTGACCGAGGATCGTTGCAGCACACTACTGTATCCGAGCACATTGCGGGCGGCAAATCTCACATTACTGTGTGCTGTTAGGGTCACAGGGCAGGACAGTTTGATACTTCGAAACCACAGCTCCTTCTTTAGACCTTTTTTGTTCTAAGAAGCAGGCATTTTAACATTAAATACAAATATAAATTCAGCAATTGAAGTGTTTGGTCTTTAAAGCATTAATGAACAAAAAACAAACTTTTATAAAGCGTTCCACACATTGTTACATGACTGTACTTATTAAACAGGCATCTAAATGCAGAGAAATTCTATTCAGCGTAAACAATTAAACAGAAGCAAAACGATATTTTTACAGCACACATCTACAAGTGCAACATGCATAGCAAAGAAACTGACATTAGACCCGTGTAGGCCCAGTGTGGACAAACATATTGACCCTTAGTGGGCAGGCAACATTGGCCCCAAAACCCTGGTTCAATGTAGGCAAACAGACAGGGAGCCTAAATTTGGTCAAGAACATGAAAAATGCCCATACTTTACTAGTCCACCTACTTCTTACTCAGAACATCAAAAATGTTTGAAGAATCCTGTTGCACTAACCTCTGCCTAATCATTTCTTCCATTACTTAACCTTCCAACTCATAAATACCTAAATACTAGTCAACCACCTGAACCTAAGCACGTTCGGGTCCGGCCAGTACTTTAATGGGAGACCATCTAGGAAAAGCTCGGGTTGCTGTTGGAAGAGGTGTTGGTGAAGCCAGCAGGGGGCACTTAACCCTGGGGTCTGTGTGTGGATCCCAAGGCACCAGTGCAGTGATGGAGACACTGTGCTGTAAATATGGCACTGTCCTTTGGATGAGATGTAAAACTGATTCTATGTGGCCATAAAAGATCCCTGAGCATCTTTTGAAGAGAGTAGGGTTTATCCCAATGTCCTTGCTAAATTGCCCATCACAGCCCTGCCCATTCTGAACCCTTAATCATCCTCTGACTCTAAATGGCTACCTCTCTCACCTATTTAGCACCTAATTGTTAATGTGTGGTGAGCATACTGGTGCAAAAATGTCTGCCATTGCATTATCGAGGTGGGTGCTACACATTGGTGGTGGTTGAAGTGGTTCCCTTCTGTCTAAGCACTTTGAGTAGTGAGAAAAGCACTCTATAAATATTATTATTATTATCTATTTTCTATACCCACTTATCAAGGGTAAGGTTGCAAGGCACCTGGAGCCTATCGCACCAAGCACTGAGTGCAGGGAGGAACAACCCCTGGACAGGGCACCAGCCCATCACAGGGTGAACACATACACACATACATACAGCATAGGACCCATTTAGCACCATAATTCCAACTAACCCGCATGATTCTGGACTGTGGGAGGAAACCAGGGCACCTAGAAGAATCAAACATGGAAACTCCATGCAAGTAGAACCTAGGATATGTGAACGTCACTCTCTAAATTGCGAGGCAGCAGCGCAACCACAGCCCCCACTTTGGGCCAGTGTGGGATTTAATTAGGTGTTAGCAAGCATTGAGTGTAGGGCAGGAACAAACCCTAGACATGTCACCAGCCAATCACAGGGTGAGCACACTCACACACACACACACAGCATAGGGCCAGTTTAACATCATCAGTCCATCAATATGACAAACCGACATGGGCACAGGGAAAACATGCAAACGCCATACAGGAAGGATCCAGGATGTGAAACACCAGACTCCTTACTGTGAGGCAGCAGTGCTATCACTTACTGGTCCTTTTCTTGAAACCTTTTTTAGTGTTTACTTGTCTTTTTAAATTAAATTATGTGCAATTATATTTACAATTTAAATTATTATTGTTATCGAATTAAAAAATGAATAAAAAACACAAAATTAATGTGGCTTTAAACTATTCAGACAAAACACAAAATGCCATTTTATTTATTGGTACTACTCCAGCTGTTTTTATTTATTTATTTTGCTGTGTTACAACACTGAACATGAAAATATTACCATAAATATTTGAAAAATGTTAGCCAATATGTAAATGATACTTTTTGAAGAGGTTCAAATTGTTATTTATACTTCTACAATCAAAACCTGAATCCCACTGAGAATGATTCACTAATTCACTACATTACTTACTGTGTGTGCTGCCTCGCAGTAAGGAGACCTGGGCTCGCTTCCCGGGTCCTCCCTGCATGGTGTTTGCATGTTCTCCCCGTGTCTGTGTGGGTTTCCTCCCACAGTCCAAAAACATTAAGCAGACCCCCGTGACCCTGTGTTAGGATATAGCAGGTTGGAGAATGACTGACTTACTGCGCGACATTAAAAAGTTGGAAACTGTGAAGTATTGACGATATTGGCCAGCATTACCACAGCATCACTGGGCCAATGTGGGACTTACTGAACTTGTACTGCCAGTGATAACATCATTTTGGACCACTAGGGGAACTTTTGGTAAGGGGCCCGTTGTAGGAACCCCCACATTGACCCAGTGTGGTATTTAATTGAGTTTTCCCAAGCCCACACTGCCCATGGTCTGCCCACAGGGGGCCACTGTGTGCATGTTTGCTAGGTAATAACAAAAACATAAGCTCTAATGAAATCTGAATGAAAAATAAACTTCTGTAACACTAATGATACTTCTTCCACTTACACATCTTAAAAGTGTTTCCTGTTTCTTATGATGGCATTACCCAGTAGTAGCTAGTCTAGTTCTGTACCCGCTGTTTCCAGTGGTCAGTCTTTCTCATCCTTCATGGTGTGCCTGAGTGCTTGCATTTGAGAATCTTTGAAAGATGATCTCCATTTTTAAGAGAACTGAGAGGCCTCACCAGCTGACAATGTGTGCTTTAATGGCACTTGTATCCACCCTATGACTTTCCCTTTGCAAAGCTGTGATCTTAGTAATTACACTATGAAGGTCGATATTTTATTATTCATTCATCCATCCATTTTCCAACCCGCTGAATCCAAACACAGGGGTCTGCTGGAGCCAATCCCAGCCAACACAGGGCACAAGGTAGGAACCAATCCCAGGCTGGGTTACCAACCATATTTTATTATGTGAAATGAAATGAAAGAATCATATCTTACTGAAAACAAAGATTCTGTGTGCTGCAGACAGAGCAAAAAATGTACATAAAATGCAAATTAAGTAAAATAAAAATGTATTTATAAGGTGCCTATCACAGACAAAAGTCATAAACCACAGCACCATAACATATAGAATAAAATGAATATTAAAACAAAATACACCCACAGATAGCAGCTGTATGCAAGTGCCAGTTTGAACAAATGCATCCCAAGATGACACCCAAACTGTTCTATGTCATTGGAAGACTGTTCCATAACCTTGGAGTATGCAGGGTGCAGAGACCACCAGGAAACAACATGGCGATGATTCAATCCATACTCAGCCAAAACGCATACATCCCAGAAAACAAAGCCAGTTGAAATCCAGTTCTCACCAACAAAAATCACTGTGCTTTCCCAGCATCTTCTCCATCTCTTCTGAGGTGGACAAAGCGGTGCACGCCACAGCTGAGCAAGTAATTCCAATAGAAGTGGTGGGACAGACACTATCTCTTCATCCAGGTCGTACCTCATCGGTTCATCAGCAGCAAGTTGAATGTCAAAGAGTGCTCAGCAATCACAACAAAGCAAAGAACTGGAACCATTCACAAATGTGCAACAAAAAGAAAAATAAACGCAAGTAGAGCTGAGAGCGTCAGACGGCAAGCCAATCACAGGCGCCATCTTGTCCAAGCAAAAAAAAAGAAAAAAAGTGTGAACTGGAGTGACTTTGCTCAAAATCAGTTGACGTATAATAATTTGGAATGGTATTAACTTTTCCTGCTTTTATTCAGATTGACATGCACCAGCACACGTGTAAAGAAGTTTAGAGAAGGTACACTTTCTCTTTTTATATACAGTTATCAGCTAGCCAGTAAGTCATTATGTCATTTAAGCAAGTTTTTACATTTCACAATACACTTTTTTGAAAAAAAAAAATCAGACCTAGTTATTATATAATGACTTATATACTATTAGAACTTAAAGAAAACGTTATAGCATATAGTGGTATTTTTCATGGATTTTTTTTTCTCCAACATTGCCTTCAGAAAGTATTCAAACCTCTTCCCTGCAGCCTTATGTTAATATCATTTCAAAACAAGTTTAATATTTCAGGTTTTTAAAATTATTTTTAAAATAATAAATTTACAAAAATTCCTAAAATCCCATTTTTTGCTTTGTCATTTTGGGGTATTCTGAATAATGTTTGGATCCACAGTATGTACTATACTTTTCTTCCATGCATGCTGTTTTTAGTAATGCATTGAGCCTTTGATAATTTTATTATACAGTATTTGCATAATAATTCACAGCACATCTACACTGGTCCTGTGCTCCTTTCACAGATCCATCAGTTTGTTGTGGCACTCTGGGAAGTTCTATCATCAATTGTTATTATTGCACAGCCTTGGGATGAGTTACTGATGTCCAAATGAAAACAGTGAAGAGAGATAAGAGTGACCATAAGACACTAGTGGAGATGGCACAGTAGCTCTAGGTTGAGAACAAGAAGACCAGCACTGTAAAATCAATGAGGTTCCATCCATCCAGTGCCACCCTTATTCAGATGTCATTTTTCTTCAGTCCAATCCAGTAGCTGCCAGCCATTTTGTGAGCCTTGATGTGCTGTTTGCCTTTGTCCTGCAGGAGAAATAGTGATATCACATGATAATGGACTGAACAGCTTATACTGGCAGCAACTGGAGATACTGTGGGTGACACCGGAGTGTGAGAGCATTAGATACTGGTGCACATTGTGATTTATTGGTGTCTTCTGCAATCCTTGAATCTCAATGGCACTAAACATGAGACTGTGTGTCACATTTTTACTGATTTAGTCGCAGACTTGTGTGCTGGATATATACTGTATATATACTAGATACGACAGGCTCAAGAACCAGTTCTGTGAAACCTCCTGTGAACTAATAAAAAGGAAATCCAATCTCAATATGCTGTGGACGCTAGGGGCGCTATTGCCCCGTTGAACCCACCAGACAAACGTCTAAGACACACGTTTAAAACACCAAGAAGATTCTTTAATAATAATTCTTTAATAAAGTGCACAAAGCACCACACACTCCACAATTCTCAATAATCATAATCACCAATACAATTAGCACAATAACCAATCCTCCACTTCCAGCAGCTCCGTCACACGCCCACCCAACTCCGGCTCGGTCTGCTGGGGTTTCCCACAGTCCTTTTAAAGTTTATGACCCGGAAGTATTTCTTCTCTGGGTCAACACCACATCTTCCTTTATCAATTGTCCCGGAAGTACTACAGGCTTCTGTCCTCGTAATTGTAAAAGTCCTCAGGTTCTTGGTGAGCTCCCCCTGGCGGCACCCACAGTACCCAACAGGGCTGAAGAGATGGACTCCATGTCCCATGCTTCTCTGTGGGAATCCGAGGAACCATTTCCATCCAGGGGAGCTGCCATCTAGCATCCCAGGGGATGTAGTGCCCTAAAAAGGCTGTGTTCTTTTGTTGAGGGACGTCCCAGCTGGACTGAAATGCCGACTGTCCATCACAATGCATATGAACTGGTATGTGCAAAGCCTGGCAATGAAGATGAAAAATTAATCTGAAATTTAGATTTTAATGACTACCACAATGCAGTGTGTGGTCAGCTTTTCAGGTTTGATGTTGTCTTAATTTAAATAATTTGAAACGTGTAATTTATCCAAATTTGGACCCAAAATACACTGCACTGGGCATAAAAACAAAAAACGTAAGATGTCACATGAAGGTCACAATCAGGAGATGTTTCTGATTCTCCACATTTGTATCTCTTTTTATGACAGAAACATCAGCCTCATCATCAACTCCGATATCACATTTCATGTCTGCTCCTCACTAGTTCATCTTTATTATTAAATACAGTGATGGTTATCTGGTGTTGTGCACAAAGGTTCCTACTGGTCATCCAAGAGAAATGGTAAGAGTCAAATCCCAAAGTCATGGATAATGTGTCATCTACTGACCCTGCAAAGACAAAGTGAGATGTCAGAGTCAATTGCTTTATGCAACACTCACTCTTTCTCTGCTGTCAGGGATTTACAACTGGAATTTCAGGTGTCCCTTGTACACTTCTGTCAGGGCGGCTCGAATGAACTGAAAGCTCACTATGAAAGCACAACTGAAACACAACTGCACTCTGAAGAAGCTGTGAGACTGAAGTCCTTACTTTGAAGAAGCCGTGAGACTGAAGTCCTTACTTTGAATGAGCCATGAAACTGAAGTCCTTTTTAGGTTGTGCTTTATGTTCTGAGGATGGACAAACTTGACCCTGTGGTGGTACAATGGAGATAGAGAATGACAGTTCAACTAGTTTGTACATCAGCAGTTAATTTAGACCCCTAAGTGAGCTCGGACTAGTCCTCTGATTTATCGATTTCACCCTTTAAATGTACCTGTCAGTGATAATCATTCTCTTTTGACTTAAATTAGTGCAAATGCAGTAGGGCAAATTTTCACCAGATGTGACAAAGTATAAGGAGGATAGACTGGGATAAGCTTTTAAGTGTGGAGACCGTCGAGGAGCAGTGGAATAGGTTTAAAAATGTTTTACATGTAATGCAGGACACATACATACAGTACCTAACATTGGAATTAAAAGGCAATAGGAGGCTAGTGAGTACATATATAAACCCTTGACACATATTTTTAGGATATCACTGTGCACTGGAGAGATTCTAAAGGACCGAAAAATGGTAAATATCATCCCATTATATAAAAACAGTGACAGGGAAGATCCAAGCAACTACAGGCCAGTAAGTTTAACATGCATCACAGGAAAATTAATGGAAAGAATTATTAAGGATTAACATTTAATCTTGAATGGCAGGCTGTGCACAGTCCATTAAGAACAGAGGGGTTTGCATTTCCATCACATCAGTTCACCAGAGCCCTCACAGCAAACTATAATATTTATTTTTTAAAAGCCTCTTCAATGAAATCTCAATTATAAATATCTCCAGCAGACCAGTCCTTGATTAATAAAAAGTGACAAAGAGTGATGTTTACGTGACCTCATGGTTTAACAGTGTTGAGATTTATGCTTCTCAGTAATGTAATTCTCCAGTGTGACACATGTCATCTCCAGTCACTTTTATTCAGTCTAACAGCAGGATGTTCAATATCATCTTTTTAGTCCATTATAATGTGACGCCAATCTTTCTCCTGCCGGACAAAGTTACACAGCACATCAGTCAGGCAATGGGTGGAGGAAGCTACTGGATTGGACTGAACAAAGATGACACTGGGCCACACTGGCGCTAGGTGGGTGGGATCCCATTCGACTCACACAGGTGGTCTTCTTGTTCTCAGTCTTGTTATCACACAGTCCTGTTGTGTCACCTCCCAGGTGTCTCATGCTCACTCTTTTCTCTCTTCGCAGTTTCAATTTGGACATCAGTGACTCATCCTGAAGCTGTGCGATGATGACAATTGTCGGCTTCAAAGCTTCCCAGTGTGCCACAATAAACAAATGCATTTGTCAAAAGAGCACAGCTGGGAAATGACAAAGGACAAGGGCTGTTCTGGTAAGGAGTACCATCTACTGCTTCATTGCCCCTGTCAGAAGTCTCATTTACACCTTGAAAAGTTATTGGATGTGACCAACTCAGAGAAGATGGATTTACACTTTGGCTCACCAAACCTGAAAGTCCAGAAATTAGCTGACAAGCCTGACAATATTTAAGAGGGATATATACTTTGACAAGATGATTTGAGGTCATCTTTATAGACACATTTATGTATGGTGCTTGTTTGTTAGTTAAATGGAGGTTCTACAAGGACTACATCAGTAAAGTTGCTGTGTGATTTGCTATTTTAAAGATTTTTCGTTTTTGAACTTTCATTTTTTTAAGGTTTGCATTTCTTTGTGGTGGTCACTGAAATACTCAGCAACTGATTCTGACTCTTAACTGAGTATTGGTATCTTGAATCTTTTTAAAAGTGTGGCTCAGTGTAGAGTGCGGTTTCCTCACTGTTCCATTAGCCTCAGTTCAAATCCCATCCTGACCAACTCACTGTTTTCTGTGGAGTTTTTTTCCTGCTTACTTTTGCTTCATTCCCACATCCCATAATCGTATGTGTTAAGTGTATTGGTCAATCTGAACTGGCCCAGCTTGACTGACCACAAATGTATGAGTGAGTGTTCATCACAGTGTACTGGTGCCTTGTCTGTGATGGTCACTGCCATAATGAGCTCCGGCCTGCTTTACTCTACAACTGGATTAAGTGATTCACTACATGAATGATAAATGTTCTTGTATTTTAAACAAATAAACTAATAATCCAAAGTGGAACCTAAAGCAACTCCTTCCTTTCACACAAGCCCATATATTCCTGTCTAAACTTCTTATTTTACTTTTAGCTGACTGTCTCATGAGTAGACCGTGGTGCTGACCGCAGTGCTTTATTATTCAGTTCACAAACTTAAAATGTTTGCCATTTATTTGTTCAGTTAAACTGATCTGGTCCTCAAAGCACCAGGGCTGAGTTCATCAGTGCTGGCACCCCATTTATAACTCAGTAATCATGTGTGACATTTCTGTGTGCTCATGTCTCAATCCGGCCTACCCAAGGACCACTTCAGTTTGTCCATCATTGTTTATGGACTCTGAACTGCGGATGCCATTTGTTAAGCTGCACATTTCTCCACAGCTCATTTCAAATCAAACAAGTCAAACTAAACCAAGGACAAAATGACATTTGGGTCACATTTAGAATTTTATTAAAAGAAGTTGTCACTAAACATACTGTCAGACATGTTTTCTTTGGGTCTATAGAAGGAATGTGAAGTGAGCCTGGGGTGTCAAAGATGAAAGTGGACACCTGACGGGTGGGATGAGGAACATCTGAACTGAGGGACAACTTAACCCTTAACTGCCTGCACCATTTCTGATCTATGGAAGCGTATCTATCTATCTATCTATCTATCTATCTATCTATCTATCTATCTATCTATCTATCTATCTATCTATCTATCTATCTATCTATCTATCTATCTATCTATCTATCTATCTATCTATATATATATATTAGGGCCATAGAGAAGAAAAAAAAATACGGGCTCAGTGAAGAAAGAAAAAAAGTGTAGGTCGAGAAAAAAGTTGATATTTCCACTTAAAACCCTTTTTTTCTCTCTTTAGTTAAACTTTGCCATGTCATAAACTTCATCTTAAAATCAATGCCATAAAGGTTCACTACACTGAAAGTACTCCTGGGGACCCCCTTGTTGCGAGGTAGCAGCGCGACCTTCACACCACCATGCCCCCACATGTTTAATATATGTTTTAATGCATTTCATAATGAAAATGATATCAAGTATTTATCTTAGCATTCTAAATTTTCAGAGACCAGTAATATCATGAAATAAATGTATTCTGTGTGGTGATCACTGCCTGCGGCTCCTCTCAGTCCAAGAGGAAGCCACTTTAAGAAGCATGCAGCAATTAACAGCTGGGTCGAGGAACACTTAATACAAAGCATTTAATGTATTACTTTAGTTATGTTGGGGTTTGAGAAAATCTAGTAAATTAAACAATGATTTTAAGATGAAGTTTATGGTGTTCTACTTTAATGACAAAATAAAAAATGATTAAAGTGAAAATGTTGAGAATAAAGTTGGCATGTTGACTTTATTCTCGACATAAACTTTGTTTTCTTCACTGTGTCCATATTTTTTTTTCCTTCTCCGTCGCCCTAATACGCTTCTTTACTCATCTCATAAGTACTTGCGCAGTGTACTTTATACACCAGTGTTAAAATGGTTATCTATATCCATGCTGTGAGCGTGTAATATAAAATGTTTCAATAACTGTAAATTGTATGTGTTTTTAATGTAATTTAATTCCATATTACTGAGTAGTATAACACAGTCTAGGACTATCTGACAATAAACCTGATCTACTTCTCCAGTGCTCATTCGTCACCGGTCACACTTTTGCACGTGTATCACATATCTCTTCAGTTGTTGAATGTTCTTTGCAGACAAAGTCATTGCAAGAAGAACAACTCATCCTTCTCATACATACGTAAGTACCTGCACTGTGTACCAAATGCACCATTTTAAACTTGCGGCTGTGAGTCTACTTATAAAACCGTCTGGGGACACACTGGAGGGAAACCATTGTGACACTTTAGGTAGGTAGTCAAGCTGAGGATAGATAGCAGATTCTGCTGGTAGGTTCAAGTAAAAGGATGATTGACAAAAATAACTGAGGTCTAAAAAATACACCAGAGCAAGTAGTTAAGCGTTAAAGGAGGAGCCGTTCTCTGTTTTAAGGAAGATTTTGGTTTTAAAATTTAATATAAAAAATATACAAAATATATGATATGAAAGAAAATAGCAATGTGATTTATCTGAAATAATGGAAAAAAATGAGTCAGAACCAAAAACATTTTGTTTAAAATGCTAAAGGGGTGTCACTACAAGAGAGACTCTGGTGGAGGTTCTGATGAGCCTCCTGGTCCAGCATCTTGGTTAGCCATGTTCTGCTTGATTGTGTTGATGTGTATACACTTTGCATGTTCTCCTTGGGTTTCAGTCAGGGTTCCTCTCATTTCTTCAGTTTACCACCTCCATCCATAAAGATATGCTGCTCAAATTTAATGGTGAATCCAAATGGTTCAATGGGTGTTTCCAGCTCTATGCCCAGTGCTGACAGGTTGGGTTTCTGGGCATTACCTTCTTCCAAAAGGACACAGATTAAGTTGGCTTGAAAATGTATGTGTAGACTGTATTTGAAGAACAGTGCATGGGAAAAAGCCATGCCTTCCTGGTAAGAACATGTACAATGATATCAAAGGGTGTGCAGAAATTCTACTCATTGGTGTTTTATATTTGCAGTGACTGAAACTGACTGTGGTTGAAGGTAAACATAAACCTTCAGGAATTATAACTAACCACACAAATCATTGTCAAATAAATATTTTGAAGTAAAGGTTTAACTTCTTTTTTTATTTAAATGTAGGCACACTGACTCAATTATATCTCCTTTTTTATTAGTTTTTGCTAATAACTGTACAGTGTATCTGGCAAATGAGCTTGGAATACCTATATTTTTTTTAAATATCTACACATAATAATGCCAATAATACATGTCAGTTAGTTTCTTTTAACCACAATGTCTTATTCTTCCTCTTCACTTGTCATGCATACTTAGAACATTTAAAATTCAACTAAAGCTGCCTAATTTCAGTTTATTCTGTAATTCACTTGAAGTACAAATGGATCTGTATTTTTCCATAGCCTTTCTTCCATTCATGTTTGAAGACACTTAGTCCAGTGTCAGGGTTAAAGTGAGTGCTGCTCTCTCAGCATCTTTAAACCTCGGGTGGTGTTGCTAGTCCATCGTCGGATGTATTCACTTACACACCCACAGTCAGTCACAGAGGGACAGTTATGTCCTCAGCTAGCTTCATCTTCAGGATCTGAGGATATGCTAGAAAAATGGAGTACTTAGAGAAAAGCCCTGTTGACATGAGGAGAACATGCAAAATCTGTGTAGTTTGTTGATAGGGATAAAAACACTTGACATAGTCAATTGCAAAATTTGTCCACTCAAAATTACTTTTTTCTTAGTTTCAGGAACTCAAGAGCTCAAAGGTCTTCAATTATTTGTCTGATTCAAGTGGACATAACAAGGCTGTTAACGAGGTATGAAGCAATTGTGTCACCAACACCAAAACAAGAACTAGAAGACCAAACAAAGAAAAATCAAAAGGCAAACATAATAACAACGGAGCATTTACAATTTATTCAAACTTTTGGATACTGAGTGAAGAGTTTCACCACATTTAATACAGAAGGCATCATGCTGTCATATGTCATGATTCGTGTGCCTACCAACCACCAGGGTAATAGAAAACAAGGTGCCACAAAATGGCTGTGCCCTTGAAAATCCCAAATAGCATTGGATGAAAGATAATAATAACTTTAAATAAGCAAAACATAGACTGTATACAATAAAAAACAGAAAATGTATATTATTTACCCTGTACCTATCTTATTTTCACATATTTTTTTCAGCAAAATGTTGCAGTTTGTTAAAATGCGATATATCAAGTACAACTAAGCAGTTCAAGTTTTACTGTGAGGATGTTCTTATTGTTGTACTATGATTGTGAAGTTGATCAAAACAGTGCTGCAAATATCATAACTTGAATTAGGAATTATAAGCACATAACTCCAGTTCTTAAATCCCTTTGCTAGTTTTACAGACACTGTTTTTCTTCAAATTACTGTAATTTGTAAACCCTACTTTCACTTCAAAGGAATTTATGCCTGCACTCCAAAGTTTACAGATGTGGGCCTTCATAACATTTCTAAGCAAAAAATAAATCAATAGTAGATAAAGATTCCCACAGTAGCATAGAGGGTAATGATGCTGCTACAAAAATCCAGCATTTTAAGTTTAAATCCTGAGCTTTGTATTGTGATCCATCTGGAATATTTTTCTTAGTCTTTGTCATGTTTTTTTTTTTAATATATATTTTATTGTGTTTTCATGTGACCTTTAGGGGTCAGAACACAGGGTCGGTCTCTTTTACAGCATCCCGGAGCAATTTTCAAGTGAAGGGCCTTGTTCAAGGGTCCAATGGAGTAGGATCCCCGTTGGCAGTAACAGGATTTGAACCGGCAACCTTCCAGATACCAACGCAGGTCCTTTGCCTCGGAGACACCAAAGGTCTCCAGCCAGGTGTAAATGTAATTCAATTTATTGTATTCTTTATTGGTTTTCATTTTAATTTCTTTATGGTGCTCATTATGTTTTAGTCCCTTTGTGAGTATTGCTTTGTTTATTAATTATTTACATTATAGATGATAAATTGGACTGGACTGCCAATACTGATGCTCTGTGTAAGAAAGGACAGAGCCAGCTATACTTCCTTAGAAGGCAGGCGTCCTTCAACATCTGCAATAAAATGCTGCAGATGTTCTATCAGACGGTTGTGGCGAGCACCCTCTTTTACGTGGTGGTGTGCTGGGGAGGCAGCATAAAGGATAAGGATGCCTCACTTCTGGACAAACTGGTGAGGAAGGCAGGCTCTATTGTAGGCACGGAGCTGGACAGTTTGACATCTGTGGCAGAGCAACCGGCGCTGAGCAGGCTCCTGTCAATAATGGAGAATCCACTGCATCCACTGAACAGTGTCATCTCCAGACAGAGGAGCAGCTTCAGCGACAGACTGAGGAGATCATTCCTCCCCCAAACTATGCGACTCTTCAATTCCACCCAGGGGGTTTAACGTTAACATTATTCAAAGTTATTGTCTGTCTGTATACCTGCATTGTTACCACTCTTTAATTTAATATTTTCTTTATCAGTATGCTGCTGCTGGAGTATGTGAATGTCCCCTTGGGATTAAAAATCTATCTATCTATCTATCTATCTATCTATCTATCTATCTATCTATCTATCTATCTATCTATCTATCTATCTATCTATCTATCTATCTATCTATCTATCTATCTATCTATCTATCTATCTATCTATCTATCTATAATTACTGCCAGAAGGGATCCTACTTCATTGAACCCTTGAGGAAGGCCCTTAACCTGAAACTTGCTCGAGGGGTGCTGTACGATGGCTTAACCCGTGCTCTAAACCCCAAAGGTCAAGACAATTTCCACCCAGGGATTAATATAACATATCAAAATAAAAATAAAAAAAGTATTTTCAGTTTTGTGTAAATCTTTTTTAGCTATGTGCCCTGTCCCCTTATTTTAGAGGGTGAGGCCTATTTACAGATGGAGAACTGTCCTTTGCCATTTTATTCCAGGCAGAGAATTATGTCCTCCATATGTGCATTGAGAATTGCATAAGAAACTTCTCTTTTGAGAGTGCCTTTGTAAATTTTCTGGTTTTTGATTTTTCTTCTGTTTTTTGTGGATTTTGAGATTTGATTTGTGGTTTGGAATTTGTTCTTCATTTGCCTTAGCACTAGATCTTAGAGCCGCACATCATGCCATCACTTAGCATCTATAAAACTTGGCAGATTTACGTACCAATAATAGAGATTTCCTGTCAGTCCTAGTATTTAAACCAAATTATACACTCATTATTGTACCATAAACAGTATAGCTCATAATATGTCATGTTTTTATGCAGCACTTGCCACGTCTTGCCCCATAGCCACACACCTATTCCATCTTATTTTTTAAGTATTCTTGCCTTTGTTCTTTTGAAAGTCTTAATATATTTGAAAATACTTGGAAGATACATTTACAAACTATTGCAACATATTTATTTATACATATAGTCATGTGAACAGGAAAGTACATCCTCTTACAGTTGTAAGGTTTTACATATCAGGACATGAAAAAAATATGGTGCTTACCAGGTTCTAAAAAGATTTAAATTTAACCTCAGGTGTAAAACAGTACACAACAGATTATACAGTGTCATTATTTATTTAACAAAATGAAGCCAGAATGGAAAACCATGTGTAACAAATTAAGTACACCCTATGATTCAACAGCTTGTAGAAGCACCTTTAGCAGCAAGAACTTGATGTCTTCATTTTCTGTAGGACTTTATCAGTCTCTCACATCGTTGTGGAGGAATTTTGGCCCACTCTTCTTTACCATGTTGCTTCAGTTCATTTTTCTACTATAGTTAAGGAGTTTAGGGAGGCTCATCTTTTTGGCAAAAGTAATGCAGAGAAATATACCATCTTAATATTAAACATGCTATATACACATAAAAAGAATGATATGTATGATGTCATTTAGGTCTCTTTTGTTCAGGCAGTCCAGGTGGTTGCTGCAATTGCCACATTCTTTGTCATTTAGAGCCTCACTTTTGAGGCTGCAGCTATTTCCTGATTTTAGGATATTAATTAGAGATAATGTTGATGACTATATATCATTATTGTGTGTAGCTCTGTTGAGATAGTTAGACATACCTCACTGCCATTACAACGTTGGGTAGTTGAAGCAGCAAATTGTGAGCATCAGCTACTGCACCTTGAATGTCTGCAAAATCCATCAACATACTGTTTGTGTGGCGTTAGCAAGAACATTCTCAGATCGAGGTAATATATGTAAATTTTGTGATTGTTTTTGGGAAAGGAAGGCAAGCATGCAATTACAGCATTATTTCCTAGGTGTTGTTGTTAGTGAGTTTGACTGTATTTTATGTTTATTATTGAATGCAAAGTGCAAATAGACGAGTGTGTTCTTCCACAATTTTCAGACGTTCTTGTAAAACATGCCAATCTCAGCCCAAATTAATCCTGACCGTATGCTTCAGTCCACCAATTTCTGTGTCTCCTGTTATCTTTAAGTCTGCTTGTTAGGGCCACAGAAGAAGCTTAACAAAAAAAAAATAAAGACAATTGATAGATATTTAGATCTTAAATCGGTCTTCATTATTTTTGTTTCTTTCTTTCACTACTATAATCACTTGGCAGATCTCCTGAAGGCTCCCATTTATTCCAGGTCTCCCCTGTCTTTTACAGGAGCAACCAGTCATGAAAATGTAAAAATACAAACATCAAAATCCTACTGTAAGTCTCGATGGCTACCTGCTTGTCCCAAAAATAATAATTCCTACTGGTACAGCAGATAATACTAGTACAACATGCTTCAGGTTGTGCTGTGGCACATTTAGATTGTTAGACTGCATTAACAGAGTAAAGAATTTAAATATGTCCTATTTTTAAAACCTATTTCCTCTTTCAAGTAAGGAGAAGATAAGCATAAATAGCTGCTTCTGCAATTTGCAGCCATTCAGTTTTCAGCAAGAAGCGGTCTGCCTACATCCAAGATAAGCCTTAAAAAGGAAAAAGGTTTGAACGTGATCATCATAAATTTCTCCTTGAAACCTGCAACAAAAACATTGCTCACTTTCATTTTATCGTAGAATAAAACTGAGAGCATTTGGACTGCAAGCCTGAAAGTGGACAAGTGCAGTGAGTAAGTAAGATATCTCTGACTCTGTACTGTAGTGCTTACTTTTTCGGAAAGTTGAAGTTTTTCATGCAGGATAACAAAATTCAACGCAAGAATGTGAAAAAATGAAAAAGCTCCTTAGACTCAATTTATTTTTTATTTTTTACTTTCTACTGTCCAAATGATATAAAATGGCAAGTTACAGGCAGGACAGATCTCAAAATAAGAAACATCTTATAAATATCTATTGGGTGACACTTTTTATGCCTTAGTTATTTTTTTAAATATACTTCCATATGCAAAGATGATGTATATATGTTAAATAGATTGAAATATCTATATACTCTAAAATACATTGTAAACTACAAGTAACATTCTTAAAAAATATACAGTAATATATTTTGTAAAATGTGTTTTACAGTAAATTATTCCAAGTATTTTTGAATATATTGAGAAAAATATTTTTATATTAAATAATATATTGCAGCATATAAAAAAATGGCAATAACTTACAGTATATGCCAGTATGCTGCAAGATATTGTGAAATATTTATCCTTGAAGCATATGTAATAGATTTTAAAATATATTCATATTGGAAGAAGTATATTTTACACATATTTCATTTTTGTAAGAGCAGTCTGATGCTTTGTGTACCGCGCACATGACGTTCTACTTTGTCATCTACTCTTTGTCCTTTATTTCCGGCCCCGGGCGTGGTTAAATCTCTTTCTTGTGGGACGTATAATGTGATGGGGGGGGGAGGGGGGGACTGAACGCACGCTAAGGAGATGCGGTCGGATCATCTGCTGGCCTACTGCTGCTGCTGCTACCGAGCTGCATGTTCTGCTTGTCTCGCTATGCATCGATCTTTTGTACAGCAGCTGTACTTTTTTCTCACTGCCTTGTCTCGCGTGATGTCCAAGAAGATCACGTCTCGTCTGCCCCCCAAGATTTTTTTATAATAGAGAGAAAGTACATTCGTTATATTAGTCACTTAAATGTATTTTGTGGCAAGCACTACTTGGACAAACTTGTAAATACAGATATATGTATAAATCAAATCAAATTTGATTCACATACAAATTGTACATACAGTACAATATGCAGTAAAATGCTTAATTATTATATAATAAAGGGACATAACCTACAAATCAAATAAAAGTCATTAATTGCTCCAATTTTCTGCTTAATTTGTCCACTTATAGTATAGTGAGCAAAGGAGCAAGTAAAAATGTACTGCTAGCTGAAATGTGAAAAAAGAAAACACAAATTTGTTCTGGCATTAAACAGACCTTCACTTCTCCCTTTGCACTGTACTCATGCTGATTCAGCGATAAACTTGAATGAACTCTAAAAAAGTTGAATTAAATTGAAAGGTTAGATAAATAAATAGATAAACTAAAGAAGGGAACTAAAATATGGGCCAAGAGACACAGTAAATTGTATATACACCATATATTTATAAATATGCTTGTTAATATTTACTAAATTTGCTATAGGAAATGAATTTCAAACAGAAACTTAAAAATGTATAGTTGAGCTAAATATATTTTATCATTTTATTGAAAGATAAGTCCACATATTTTCTGGTGTACCGCAATGTGTAAAATGTTTTTAATGGTGAAAGCTGAAGATTGAAAAATGAATCCAGTTTTAGGATGTACTCACACTAGAAACGTTTGTTGTGTACTGCACTCAAGCGCGATTGTCCCCCCTCACTACTCCCTGCTGGCCTGCGCTTACACTGTACTTAATGTTCTGGGCCTGGGCAGGCTTTTGTAACATGACCATGGGACTTTGTGTAAAGCCAAAGCAAGATCCGAGTGACTGCATGCATGTCAAAATGATTTTACTTATTTTGTGGATGTTTTGGAGTCATGTAGGGCAGGATGACGCTCTACCCTCTTACAGATTTATGGAGTGTGCAGTGCAGTGTTTTACTGTTAATCCTGCTGCATGTATGAGAAGATTTTTACGGTGATAAATAATGTTAAATGAAAAATTTGCAGCTTTTCTTGCTAACTGCAATTAATGTTTATGTATAAGTGAGAATAAAAACCTGTTTTTTTGCACTATCTGACCTGGCTCTTCATTGTCATCATGTCTGTTTTCCATGCTCGGCACGTTTAGCGATCACACTGTTCCTGAATGCTACTGAACCGTGCTCGGGCCCACCCCTTCCAAGTGGGTCAGGGCCCAGTACGGTTGGCAAGGCGTGGAGTGATCACAATAGTCAAATGAACTAGAATTTGGGGGTGGGTTTTATATGAGCGCAAATGTGCCCGGGCATGAAACAAATTGCCAGTGTGAGCACACCTTTAAACTCATGAACTGCAAAAAATAAAACTGAGAGGAGAAATTTCAATAAAAATGACCAAACATACATTCAGCAAGTAATGGGCGGTGATGACTAAATGTTTGAACATTGATTATTAAGACAGCCGAATGGTGTTCAATGATAATATGATTTTCTGGTTTTCAAAAAGAAAGAAAGACACAACTTGGTTGTTTGAAACTCTTCAATGTGTTTAGGCTTAAAACACCAGAGAAGCTCACTAACTCTACCTGTGTTTTCCATGAAATGATAAATATTGAATTTTTTAAAAGAATAACACTTTTCAGTGATATTTTCTGATGATTTTAATTTGCACAGTAATTCCCAGCTAAATGGCACCTGCTTAGATCTGCTAGACGCTCACTTAGACCTTATGGAGACTGCAGGGGCCTCGTATATAAAACCTTGCTTAGATTCCATACTAAACTTTTTCTTACACTTGAAAGGCAAAATTGGCATACGTTTAAAACCATATGCATGTCACTTGCCACACCAAGTTCATTCATATATCTCAAATCATCTTACAACAATATGCACATAACCATATATGGTGTAAAAATGCCTTTTTAAATTTGTCACGATCTAATCACCATATAAATTTGTTTAAGTTCCCGAGTGACTTCTTTACTACAAACCAAAGAAAAACACAGGAAAAAAGAGGCAGCAAATGAAATCTTCGTGAATGTGAACTCGAGGTATTACTGACTGAACTAAAGAATCATAAAATCATTCTTTTTTCTGTTCTCTATGCATGGGTCACAAGACAAAGAAAAAAATAACAGTGGGAACAGCGGAGTGGAGAGATCAATAGCAATGTGAAATCATGCAGTGCCCAAATCTCTGCCAGTGTGCAGAGTGAATTGGCACAAGTGATGTATTAAGGTCATTGTTAAGGAACAAGTAAACATCAATACTGTAATATTAGTCTCTTTCCATCCAATGTTCAACATCCAAATATCGTTGAATTACTATTGCATTGATGTCTTGAGGCCTTCCATGTTTCTGTGTTATGTTTTGTGCATTACTACATAAGCAATCACGATGCAGCAAACCATTGTAGGGCTGTACAGTGTCACACCTGACATGTCCAAACACTGGCATCTACCTTGTAATGCTCCATTATTTCACTGATCATGTGCTGGTGTGCCTTTCCTTTTATCTCCTCTCTTGTGATGTAATCACTATCCCCTAAAGAAAGATTATGTAAGTTGTGTGTAAAGTTTTAAACTTCACTGCAATCCTATCAATTAGCGTTACTTACAAAGAAGCCAACCATCGCACACGGCATAACTGTGAAGTCTGCTTCCAACTCTACTGTTTGATAAAATAAAGGAATTGTGGGTTTAGCGATGCAAAAACATTAGTCAGGCACGTTTGAGCATCACATATTAGTTGTATATTAATTGAATGAAAGTGCTTTCAGTTTACAAAAACAAGTTAATTCTGTGACAATGTCTTTATCAGAAATTGTGTGCAGTAAATTGAACCAGTTACATTCGGAAAATTATCAATTGCTGCAAATTGCCTTTTTTTTCAGCCTTCTCACCTTCACAGTAAAGATATTGCATGTATCTGAGTAACATCTCAGGTATAGTATCCCCTATGAAGGGCGTGATGTGACTCAGGGTGACTGTGAGATTACCAACTGGTCAGTCAGTTCATGCTAAAAAGCAACTATTGCCAAATATCCTACCGTTGTTAAAACCTGTAACAAAACGGGGATCACATGATTTCTGGATAATGGTCTCTGTAATTAGGCTCCAATTCAGAGGTTTTGTAAGTCAGTCATTCTTATAAGCCAAAAAATCATCACGATCCCTGAAAACTTCCTTCAGCTTGCTATTGGTGATATGCTGCAAAAGAGCTAAAGCTGCCATTGCCAGTTATGTTGTATGATATACAGCATACACTTTGGAAATACAAAATAGATACTGTTAACTTAGTTAGTGTGTAGCCTAAGTGTTTACATTATTATGTTGGCTAACATGTTACTTAACTGTGATATAATTAATTAAAGAATATTGGAATATGACTAACAAAATTTTATGTTCACTTCATTGTTCTGCCAGCAGGAGTCACTAAAATGCCAACACCAAAAAAATCCACATAGGACTTACTAATGGTCGAAACCTTAACTTTATGCCAATTTCTACAATAAGTTTGTGTTTATAAATCTCGACTTTTGCGTAAGAAATAGTTTATGTAACTTTGCAAGCCTATGTTTTATACGTGAGGTGCCCTGGTCATCACTAAGTTGCAAAATATGGGAAACCTAAGGGGTTTGGGGTCCCCCAATTAACCCTTTGGACACCCATCAAGCTTGCTGATGGAGTGTTTAAAAATATGTTATGGAGTCATTATTTGCTCAGTGTCCATTGATGAATGTACAACAAAATAGGATAAAATACAACTTCTCAAGAACATGACTTGCTTCTGCCCTTCCATGCTCTTAGCTCACTAGGGCTGCTGTGCTGGTCTGTGGCAAGGTGGTATTAATGCCATTTCATTTGGTTTAACTCAGCTGCAAAACAAATAAAAGAAATCAAAGCTTTCCCCTCTTAAATGTTGGATTTCATTTTAGGGAATTCAAACAGAACTATGAAAATGTCCCAAATGATGAAATTCCCAACTTAAAGCTTCATTGCTGTTGAAGCGAGCATCAGGACACCTCTGGCGATTGAGTTGAAGGCTTGTGCTGACCAGTACAGCAGTGTGTGCAGACCTGGAATATTTGCCTTTAGAGTGATGCTGGATTTTCTTTGCTGATTCTATATTTGTGTTTGATGATACTGCTCTATTTAAGATATTCATATCCTAAATGATAACATTCTGTATAGATAATTGTTAATTCCAGCATATTAGAATAAGATTTCAGTCTTCAGTCAAGACCAGAACACTAACAGAACCTTCTGGTTGCCACATTTTGCACGCTGTTAATCATAGTGAGATTTTAACACCTACTGCTTGTTGTCTCCCTTCAGGAACATGAGGGCTGTGAGTGGAATGAAGATACTGATGGCACTGCAGCTGCTCCGTTACTTTGACATCTGCTCATGTCAGAGGGAGTGTGCAACTTATTACATTGGAAGGAATAACAATGGAAAGAAGCTCTATGTCACAAATGAAAATGTGTTTAACGATGATGTTCAGAGAGGTGACAAAGTCTCAAAAGTGAACACTCAGAAAGGCTGTTTGTTCTTCATACAAGGGTCTGTGTTTGGGCCAGGAACTAAATGGGTGAATGTAAAAACTCATTATGTGCAGTGCTGCTGTGAGTTCTACAATAGTGGATATGAGAGATTCCTGAACCGGCACCAGCTGACAAGTATTGATGACAATGACCAACACTTCAAGAAAGAGATGCAAAAAAGGTGCATCCCAATTGACAACAGACCTGTACATACTTTTGTAGAAGCTACAGAACAGCAGTTGAAGACAATTTGTGGGAGGCAAAATAACAAGGTTGATTGTATGAGCCAAGATTATTTCACTGTGTATGATATTCAGCGTAGAAAAGACGGCCATTACACTAATGTGGGGAAAGTCACAAGACGAGCCAGGATTGTGGTGACTTGTGAAAATAATTCTCCCATTCACTTTGTGTGTGTCGTCAATCAAAACTGTAACAGCCATCACACATGCCAATAAAAGAAATAGCAGAGAAACAGCTTGTCACTTTCTCCCTCAAATAAATAAAGAGCTCTCCTTGGCTGCCATATTCACCTGACTTCAATTTAGATTATTTTTCCATAGCACAGACTTCCCTCTGGTAAGCCCGACAATGCAGTAAAAGTTTAGTTCTCCGGAGCAAACGAATGGATAGTTTTCACTTTGTTGTGAACATACGAAGTGTCAGAGGATTATTGTGAGCACCAGAAACTTAGAGATGATTAAGAAGCAAATAGTCGTAGTCAACAACAACAAGAAGACAAGACAAGCAAAGTAGTCAAGACAAACGAAGGTCGGAATACTGGGAGCGCAAAATGATATCAAGTAACCAGGAACTGAAAAGACAGGATGAAATCTGAAATCAAATGCTGAAAGAAGTCATTACCAGAACACAATATCACATAGGAAAACTTTACTGCTCAAAGTCTGATCTTTGACGGCTCGTGAAACTTAACATAAATTTATGTTTCATTTAAGAATCAACTTTGGCACAAATGTTTCTCCTAAAAGTCTTTAGGAGAAATAACTTTATACAAAAGGAAACCTCAGATGCAACTGAGGTAAATGGAGTCAGAACTGAGAATTTGGTTTGAAAAGCATGTTAGATTTTTTAATCTCTTTCAAAAGTTCACGTTTCCCATGATTGGACTGATGTCTTTATCAGCAGTGACTTACACCATGTTATTGGGATTGAGGAGGTCTTCGAAGTACTCCCCCCACCGACCTACAACGTCCCGAGTCGAGGTCAGCAGCGCACCATCCCCACCATATATAGTGTTGACACTGCACTGCTTCCTCCTCCTGAGACACCGGACGGTGGACCAGAATCTCCTCGAAGCCGTCCAAAAGTCGTTCTCCATGGCCTCCCCAAACTCCTCCCATGCCCGAGTTTTTGCCTCAGCAACCACCGAAGCTGCATTTCGCTTGGCCTGCCGGTACCTATTAGCTGCTTCCAGAGTCCAACAGGACAAAAGGGACCGGTAGGACTCCTTCTTCAGCTTGACGGCATCCCTCACCGCCGGTGTCCACCAACATGCCTTCCAATGAGGAAGCAGAGCCTGGGGACTCGGAGGTGGGCTCCCCCATCTCTGGGACTGAGGTCACTGAGGTGGTCAAAAAACTCCTTGGTGGCAGGGCCCCGGGGGTGGATGAGATACGTCCGGAGTTCCTAAAGGCTCTGGATGTTGTAGGGCTGTCTTGGTTGACACGTCTCTACAACATCGCATGGACATCAGGGACAGTGCCTCTGGATTGGCAGACCGGGGTGGTGGTCCCCCTCTTTAAGAAGGGGGACCGGAGGGTGTGTTCCAACTACAGAGGGATCACACTCCTCAGCCTCCCTGGAAAAGTCTATTCGGGGGTTCTGGAGAGGAGGGTCTGTCGGATACCTCGGATTCAGGAGGAACAGTGTGGTTTTCGTCCTGGTCGCGGAACAGTGGACCAGCTCTACACCCTTAGCAGGGTCCTGGAGGGTGCATGGGAGTTCGCCCAACCAGTCTACATGTGTTTTGTGGACTTGGAAAAGGTGTTCGACCGTGTCCCTCGGGGAATCCTGTGGGGGGTACTCCGGGAGTATGGAGTACCGGACCCCCTGATAAGGGCGGTTCGGTCCCTGTACAACCGGTGTCAGAGCTTGGTCCGCATTGCCGGCAGTAAGTCGAACCCGTTTCCAGTGAAAGTTGGACTCCGTCAGGGCTGCCCATTGTCACCGATTCTGTTCATAACTTTTATGGACAGAATTTCTAGGTGCAGCCAGGGTGTTGAGGGGGTCCGGTTTGGTGGACTCAGGATTGGGTCACTGCTTTTTGCAGATGATGTTGTCCTGTTTGCTTCATCAGGCCGTGATCTTCAGCTCTCTCTGGATCGGTTCGCAGCTGAGTGTGAAGCGGCTGAGATGGGAATCAGCACCTCCAAATCCGAGACCATGGTCCTCAGCCGGAAAAGGGTGGAGTGCCCTCTCAGGGTTGGGAGTGAGATCCTGCCTCAAGTGGAGGAGTTCAAGTATCTTGGGGTCTTGTTCACGAGTGAGGGAAGAATGCAGCGTGAGATCGACAGGCGGATTGGTGCGGCGTCCGCAGTGATGCAGGCTCTGCATCGGTCTGTCGTGGTGAAAAAGGAGCTGAGCCATAAGGCAAAGCTCTAAATTTACCGGTCGATCTATGTTCCTACCCTCACCTATGGTCATGAGCGATGGGTAGAGACCGAAAGAACGAGATCGCGAATACAAGCGGCCGAAATGAGTTTCCTCCGCAGGGTGTCTGGGCTCTCCCTTAAAGATAGTGTGAGAAGCTCAGTCATCCGGGAGGGGCTCAGAGTAGAGCCGCTGCTCCTCCGCATCGAGAGGAGTCAGATGAGGTGGCTCGGGCATCTGATCAGGATGCCTCCTGGACGCCTCCCTGGTGAGGTGTTCCGGGCACGTCCAACCGGGAGGAGGCCCCGGGGAAGACCCAGGACACGCTGGAGGGACTATGTCTCCCGGCTGGCCTGGGAACGCCTCGGGATTCTCCCGGAAGAGCTAGAAGAAGTGGCCGGGGAGAGGGAAGTCTGGGCATCTCTGCTCAAGCTGCTGCCCCCGTAACCCGACCTCGGATAAGCGGAAGAGGATGGATGGATGGATGGATGGACTTACACCATTTGAGATACGATTTGTTACTTTACATTTCATTTGTTTTACTAGTTGTAGCTCAGGCAGATGAAGTGACTTGCTCATAGTTACATGGTGTCAGCAGTGGGATTTAAACAGATAACCTCAGGGCTTGAAGTCCAATGTCATAATTTCTGCCTTTTTTCCCAGAATGTCTATGATCTAATTGAAGCACAGTAATATAAATTAGAGCAACTAACAGCATTTTTCAGAAGCAAGGACTATAGTCTTGTAATCATAGTAAAGTGTTTTATTACCACAAACAAATGTAAATACATAAAACCATATAATGCTGACCATGCAGTGCAAATATTTTCAAACTGCAAAAAAAATATGACACTGAGTCAGCTGCTTGTGTGACTTTGCTGAGGTCTTTGCTCAACCTCAAGAGCAGCCACTTGAGTTTGGTAATACTTGTATCTTGATAGATGATTTGATAATTTGTATCAGGAGAAAAAAATGAGAAGCATGAGACAAAAGAACATGTCTTCATTTTATTTTTTTCTGATCTCATTGTTGCTTAGGAAAAAACAAAAATATATTCAGGAGATTTTTTTTTATTTTTCATTCCATTGCGATCCTACCACTGGGGTCTACCTGGTTTACAGTGAACTACCACTAAAAAGAGAGTTCTACCTAGCATAGTGTGATTGCCATCACATTTATATCATTACTACCCATGACATCAACTGTGTAATGATTGTGGTTATTAAACATGACATTAACAAAAAATAACTTTCTCAATTCAATTTCAAATTTGAAAAAAAATGTCAGATTTAAACTTCTCTTATGTAAAAATGCTCAAAACAGACAATATTACATGTTTAAAACATGGGTACATTTCAAACAGAAAACCCATGTGAAACAATGCCAGGAATTTTGAGCTTTAAGCTAATTATATGGTGTACGTGAGGGTGCCACAGTAGATGGTTTTGCTCTCTTATGGATCCAGCATACTAGGTTTGAATCCCACACTCAGCTATTGTCTATATGAACTCTGCATGTTCCTCCTTAATCTCTCTGGGTTTTCTTCCACATCCCCAATGAAGTGCAAGTTAAGTTATCTTGCAACTCCAAAATGACTGGGTGAGGTGTGAGGTGTGCAGTATGTAGGCCTGTGATGGACTGGCAGCATGCCCTGGGTAGGTTCATGCCTCCCACTCATGCTAGCAGGATATGCTCAAAGCCCTTGGAAACCATGAACTGAGTGACATTTGGAAATTTTTTGTTATTTCACAATATAAACAACTTCCCAGTGCCTGCATTTTTTCAATTACTCCTGTTTTTCTCCCCAGTCCAAAGGGTAGTTTGACGAGCCATTTCAAATTTTCCCCACATGTATGAGTAGGCTCTGTGAAGGACTGGTGTCCTGTCCGTGATTGTTTCCTACCTTGTGCCAGGTGCTGATAGGCTGTGACCTTTCAAGACCACAAGATTATTTTAGCCAGACTGTAATGTAATGTTACTGTGTATTCTGAAATTTGCACAGCATTCTGAATTGAACTGCACTCCATCAGGGAATATGGTTAAAGTAAAAAATGTCAGTTTAAAAATATTTTAAATTAATTAGCACAACAATCACAAGAACTTAGTGAAACTAAAGAACCCTAACTAAACCCTAAACAAAACAAAACACATTAAAAAATTACCAGAATTTCTTTTCATCTTTGGAATGTTGCAACACTCTGACCATTTCTGTCATGAACTGCTGCTGAAAGGGCTATTCATTCCTTTATCACCTCTCATTCAGATTATTGTAAAACATTTCTCTTTGGTCTACCAGAAAATGTTCTTCAAATGCTCCATAACGTCCAAAATTGTGCTGCTTGGATTCTTACTCACACACCATTGAATCATCACATTACTCCTGTACTGTCACAGTTATACTGCCACCCTGTCATGAGTGCATTACATTTAAAACTCTTATTTTAACGTACCATGGCACTGCCCCTCATTACATTTGTGTCCTTTTCAAACCCTCCATTCCTTGGCACTCTCTCCATTCTGCTGGCTCTTTCACCCTAAGCTATAAAGTTAGATCCATGGTGGAGACGTTTTTTTCTTGGTGTGCTCCCTGCCTATGGAATGCCTTGCCAGTAGGTATCAGAAATGTCTGAAGACCAATTTATTCAATATAGCTTTTAAAGATTTTAGTAAATTTTAGGTTTGTTTCCTTTGTACCTAAAATTTAATTTGCACCATCTTATGTTGTAGTTTTATTATCCTACTCTGTTTGTATATTTTACTTTATGATACGTATTGTTTTTCATGTTGTCATTTACCACTTATTTTAATGCTTTTAATTCTACTTTTTTGTTATGCCTTGTAGTGCTTTGGGTTATGAAAAGCATGTTATAAATAAAATGTATTATTATTAATATTAACCATATGACTCCATTATCTCATGTCCACATCTTTTACAACTGCAGAGAGAAAGCCAAGGATCTTCTCTCATAGTTAGGAGTTAAGGTGTCAGATTTGGTCCCCTAGTCCGTCTTACTCAGGTGTCTCCAGATGAATTTTAATTACATCTCCAACATATTTCCAAATGTATTGTGTATAAGACATGCAGTATACAGTGTGTCTACAACCAAGGCAGATCATTCACGACTTATTTTTTTACATGCTGGATGAAACTCAACCCTGTCTTCTCAACGACTCCAAGTTACTTTGAACTCCCACAGCTACTAAATGTAGTTTGAGTAGGAAGGTGTGTCAGCATACAGTATGTGGGTTTCATCTTACAAACTTAGTGTTACTTGTACTCAGTTTATAATTTGTGCTGTCATAGTGTGATTTGGTCTAGAACATATCTACATATAAGAAACTCTTATGATGTATCTATTGGATGATATTGTCAAGGCCAGGTTAATATATTTTTAAAGATAAGATTGAGCAACACCTGGCAAGGACAGGAGTTATTAGGAACAGTCAGCATGGGTTCAGAAGAGGGAGGTCGTGTTTTACTAACATGTTGGAATTCTATGAGGAGGCAACAAATGGATACGATCAAAATGGAGCACATGAGATTATGTATTTTGATTTTCAGAAAGCATTTGATAAGGTGCCACATGAGAGGTTGGGCATCAAACTAAAAGAGGTGGGAGTTCAGGGTGATGTTTGCAGATGGGTGTGGAATTGGCTCAGACACAGGAAGCAGAGGGTGATGGGGCGAGGAACAAAATGAGAATTACCTCATGTTAAGAGTGGTGTCCAGAAGGGGTCAGTGCTAGGGCTGCTGCTATTTTTCATATATATAAATGACTAGCAAAATACCCGCGCTTCGCAGCGGAGAAGTAGTGTGTTAAAGAGGTTATGTAAACATATATATACATATACATATATACATATCTACATATACACATATCTACATATACATATATATACATACATATACACATCCACATATACATATATATACATATACAAATTTACACATCTACATATATATATACATATGTACATATATATACATATAAATATATACATATCTACATATATATACACATATGCACACATATATATATATATATAAATATAGACATACATATATACATACATACATACATTCACACATATATATATATATATATATAGCAAAATACCCGCGCTTCGCAGCGGAGAAGTAGTGTGTATATATACACATATATATACATATATATATATATATATACACATATCAACATATATATACATATATATATACACATATCAACATATATATACACATACATATACACATATACATAAACACACACGTATACTCATATACATATACATAAACACACGCATATACATCCATCCATCCATCCATCCTCTTCATATATTCATATATACACATACATACATAGTGCGTTGTAACACGGGCTGTGATTGTTACATGGGAGGGAGACGACAAATCACAGCTTCCCGCTTTCTAATCGGGCCTGTGATTGGTGCTTTGACTGATGCTCAGATCCCACAGTATGTCCGCTTAGGAGAGGCGTTAGGCAAGTGTAATTGAATAGTGGTGCTGCAAGTTTAGCTTTACACCTGTTTTTAAGGCTTATTGACTGGAAGGGGCTTTCATGAAAAAAGTTAGGGCTTTGCTACAGGATACACCCTCCACAAGTTAAGGAAGTAAAAATAAAGGTATATATTTCTGTTTTATTTAAACCTTTTAAGTTTGTATGCAGGCGGCATGGTGGCGCAGTGAAAGGTGCCAGTTAGGAGACCCGGGTTCGCTTCCCTGCATGGAGTTTGAATGTTCTCCCCGTGTCTGTCTGGGTTTCCTCCGGGTACTCCGGTTTCCTCCCACAGTCCAAAGACATGCAGGTTAGGTGCATTGGCGATTGTAAATTGTCCCTGGTGTGTGGGTGTGTGTGGGTGTGTGCGCTCTGCGGTGGGCTGGCACCTTGCCCGGGGTTTGTTTCCTGCCTTGTGCCCTGTGTTGGCAGGGATTGGCTCCTGTATTTAGGATATAGCGGGTTGGATAATGGATGGATGGACATCTGTATGCATAGCCCTATTTGCCCGTTTTCGTTTTTTTTTTCTTTCTTCAGTAATATTTCAGCAAACCCGGAGCTTGTCAGTTCAAATCCTGGTACTGACACCACTGTGTGACCCTGAGGAAGTCACTTCACCTGCCTGTGCGGCAAAAAACAAAAGTAATGTAACAAATTATACCTCAGATGTTGCAAGTTGCTGGAATAAAGGCATAAGTAAAATAGATAAATATGTATTATACACATAGGAACTATTAATTTATTTTCAGTTAAGTCATCTGCAGCAAACCTTTATAAATCAGGGTTTCTCCTTTTTAGATAGTGCAAACTGTTTCTTCTTCATTGACGTTTTCTCTTGGAGAGCTTTTTTCATTTCATTGAAAATTAAAGCAGCAGCTGCCAAAATATGTAGCTTTCTTATTAATTTTTCAACATTGTGTAAAATAAATTTATAAAGTAACATAAAAGGTTTAAATACTGGTTATCCTTTTACACTAAAATATTACTAAAGAGATACAAAAAAAGTAAAATGCATATGTTCTTTTTCTTTAAGGAGATTAAATATTACTGAAGAAAGAAAAAAAAAAACTAAAACAGCCAAATGTGGCTATGCATACGAACTTAAAAGGTTTAAATAAAACAGAAATATACACTTTTATTTTTACTTCCTTAACTTGTGGAGGGTGTATCCTGTAGCAAAGCCCTAACTTTTTTCGTGAAAGCCCGTTTCAGTCAATAAGTCTTAAAAAGAGGTGTAAAGATATTGACAATAAGCTACGCAAACCCACCAAGACATGGAATCGTTTAAATCAAGTATCATTACATCTTCCTTTCTTAAAGAGAAGTAAGGCAGTACTTATAAGCTTACATATATATATATAGACATACATATATATATATATTATATATATATATATATATATATATATATATATATATATATATATATATATATATATATATCTATATATATCTATATCTATATCTATATATGTATATCTATATATCTATATCTATATATATCTATATCTCTATATACATCTATATATATATATATATATATGTATATATCTATATCTATCTATCTATATATATATCGATAGATAGATAGATAGATAGATAGATAGATAGATAGATAGATAGATAGATAGATAGATAGATAGATAGATAGATAGATACTTTATTAATCCGAGGGGGAAATTCACATATTCCAGCTGCAAAAAATATTAAATTAAAGAGTAATAAAAAATGCAGGTAAAAAAAAAAAAAAACAGACAATAACTTGAATAATGTTCAACGTTTACCCCCTCTGGTGGAATTGTAGTTTGGGGGAGGAATGATCTTCTCAGTCTGTCAGTGGAGCAGGACAGTGACAGCAGTCTGTCGCTGAAATTGCTCCTCTGTCTGGAGATGACACTGTTTAATGGATGTAGTGGATTCTCCATGATTGACAGGAGCCTGCTCAGCGCCCTTCGCTCTGCCACAGATGTTAAACTGTCCAGCTCTATGCCAACAATAGAGCCTGCCTTCCTCACCAGTTTGTCCAGGCGTGAGGCATCCTTCTTCTTAATGCTGCCTCCCCAGCACACCACTGCGTAGAAGAGGGCACTCGCCACAACCGTCTGATAGAACATCTGCAGCATCTTACTGCAGATGTTGAAGGATGCCAGTCTTCTAAGGTAGTACAGGCGGCTCTGTCCTTTCTTGCACAGAGAATCAGTATTGGCAGTCCAGTCTAATTTATCATCCAGCTGCACTCCTAGGTATTTATAGGTCTGCACCCTTTCCACACAGTCACCTCTGATGATCACGGGGTCCATGAGGGGCCTGGGTCTCCTAAAATCCACCACCAGTTCCTTGGTTTTGCTGGTGTTCAGTTGTAGGTGGTTTAAGTCGCACCATTTAACAAAGTCCTTGATGAGGTTTCTATACTCCTCCTCCTGCCCACTCCTGATGCAGCCCACGATAGCAGTGTCGTCAGCAAACTTTTGCACGTGGCAGGACTCCGAGTTATATTGGAAGTCCGATGTATATAGGCTGAATAGGACCGGAGAAAGTACAATCCCCTGCGGCGCTCCTGTGTTGCTGACCACAATGTCAGATCTGCAATTCCCGAGACGCACATACTGAGGTCTGTTTGTAAGATAGTCCACGATCCATGCCAACAGGTATGAATCTACTCCCATCTCTGTCAGCTTGTCCCTAAGGAGCAGAGGTTGGATGGTGTTGAAGGCGCTAGAGAAGTCTAGAAACATAATTCTTACAGCGCCACTGCCTCTGTCCAAGTGGGAGAGGGATCGATGTAGCATATAGATGATGGCATCTTACGCTCCCACTTTCTCCTGGTATGCGAACTGCAGAGGGTCGAGGGAGTGTTGGACCTGTGGCTTCAGGTGGTGAAGCAGCAGCCGCTCCATGGTCTTCATCACATGTGATGTTAGAGCGACAGGCCGGAAGTCATTCAGCTCACCAGGACGTGATACCTTTGGGACTGGGGTGATGCAAGATGTTTTCCAAAGCCTCGGGACTTTCCCCTGTTTCAGGCTCAGGTTGAAGATGCGCTGTAGAGGACCCCCCAGCTCTGATGCACAGACCTTCAGCAGTCGTGGCGATACTCAATCTGGACCTGCTGCTTTGCTGGCACGAAGTTTCCTCAGCTCTCTGCTCACTTGCGCTGCTGTAATTGTGGGTGGGGATGTCTCTCCTATGTTGGTATCAGCAGAAGGATGTGTAGAGAGTGCAGTACTCCGAGGTGAGAGTGGGTTAGGGTGGTCAAACCTGTTAAAGAAGATGTTCATTTGGTTTGCTCTCTTCACGTCTCTCTCGATGGTGGCACCCCGCTTCGAGCTGCAGCCAGTGATGATCTTCGTCCCATCCCACACTTCCTTCATGCTGTTGTTCTGCAACTTCTGCTCCAGCTTTCTCCTGTACTGCTCCGTCGCCGCCCTGAGCTGGACTCGGAGTTCCTTCTGCACGCGCTTGAGCTCATGCTGATCACCGTCTTTAAAGGCCCTTTTCTTCTGGTTCAAAAGGCCCTTGATGTCACTTGTAATCCATGGCTTGTTGTTAGAATAGCAGCGTACAGTTCTTACTGGAACTAAAGTGTCCATACAGAAGTTGATGTAATCAGTAGTGGAGTCAACAACCTCCTCAATGTTCTCACTATGTGATCCCTGCAGGATATCCCAGTCTGTAGTTCCAAAACATTGTCTCAGAGCATTCTCAGCCTCCGGGGTCCACTTCCTGAATGATCGTTTGGTTACAGGTAGGACTCTCACTTTTGGTTTGTAGTGAGGCTGAAGCAGAACCAGGTTATGATCTCCTTTCCCAAGCGCAGGCAGCGGGGTGGCACTGTATGCGTCTTTAACGTTTGCATACAGTAAATCAATAGTCTTATTTCCCCGGGTGTTGCAGTCCACATACTGGGAGAATGCAGGTAATGTTTTGTCCAGCGTCACATGGTTAAAGTCTCCAGCGATTACCACAAGCGCCTCAGGGTGCTGCGTTTGTAACTTAGCAACAGCAGAATGGATGATGTCACTCGCTATCTCCACGTCTGCCCGAGGAGGAATATACACGATGACAACAATGACTTGTCCAAACTCTCTGGGCAAGTAATAGGGACGCAGACTTACGGCCAACAGTTCGATGTCCCTGCAGCAAGTGGAGATTTTGACTTTAACATGTCCAGAGTTACACCACCGTGTATTAACATAGAGAGCGAGTCCTCCTCCTTTGTGCTTCCCACAGGTACTTGCGTCTCTGTCCGCTCTAACTGTGCTAAACCTGGGTAGCTCCACATTAGCATCTGGGATGGTGTTAGTTAGCCACGTTTTGCAGAAACACAACAAACTGCATTCTCTTTAGGTTCTGACATTTTTCACCAGCGCAGCCAGTTCGTCGATCTTATTTGAGATTGAGTTCACATTCCCCAGAATAACAGAAGGCACCGAAGGCTTAAAACGCCACTTTCTCGCAAGCTGCTTCATTTTTAGCTTAGTGCCGGCTCTGCTGCCACGATACCGCCTTCTTACCTCATCAGGTAAATAGGGGACCACACCGGCACTGGCATTTGTTCTCAGCGCTCGAAGTTGAGTACTTGAATAGGCGAGTTTCGGCGTATAAAAATCCATGCCCATGTTGTAAAAGTAAGTGTGTCCAGGGAACGAATCCACATAAAATAAAGTGGTAGGAGTGATCAATAAATAAAAATAGAAAAATAAAAGTAGAAAAATACTCATACATATACAGTCATACACGGAGCTGCTGAAAAGGCTGCCACTCTCGGCGGCGCCGGATGTTCAATATATATATAGATCTATATCTAAATCCCCGCGAAGTACTGCTTTTAAATTTTTATTAAGAAGAAAAGCTTTTTAAATTGAGGGAAAATATCCCAATAACAATTTGTTAAGGATCTGTTTTTTTGTGAAGCAGCCTTAACACAGCTTTTCCGCTGTTTTATAAACGAACGCCATATAAGGTCTTCCTTTTTCCTTGCTTCGCCAAGGAAGGAGCCTTTTTATTAAATCCAAGGGTTCTTCGCTTTTTTTTTTGTTCATTTATTACGATTGTTATAGTTCTGTTTGTATACCACATTGTCAGTTCAGCACTCCGGTTGTAATATGACCAAGCCGTGCAAGCTTACTGTTACGAATGCAACGTATAGTTGTACAGGAGAAAAGCAATCTTGCCTCAAATCAATGGCAACCTTTTTTAGGTCTATGAACTTAATTTAAACTTTAGGTTTACACGGTGCTTTCTTTCCGAAGTACTTGCACTCATGAATATGTCTGTATGCGTCAGTCGCTCAAATCCATGGGCTTCGCACCGGCGAAGTACTGCTTTTAAATTTTTATTAAGAAGAAAAGAAAACCTTTTTAAATTGAGGGAAAATATCCCAATAACAATTTGTTAAGGATCTGGTTTTTTGTGAAGCTGACTTCACACAGCCTCTCCGCTGTTTTATAAACGAACGCCATATAAGGTCTTCCTTTTTCGTTGCTTCGCCAACGGAAGCAGCCTTTTTATTTAATCCACAGGTTGTCCGCTGTTTTTTTGTTCGTTTATTACGATTGTTATAGCTCTGTTTGTATACCACGTTGTCAGTTCAGCACTCCGGTTGTAATATGACTAAGCCGTGCAAGCACACTCTTGAGAATGCAACGTATAGTTGTACAGGAGAAAAGCAATCTTGCCTGAAATCAATGGCAACCTTTTGTAGGTCTATGAACTTAATTTAAACTTTAGGTTTACACGGTGCTTTCTTTCCAAAGTACCTGCACTCATGAATATGTCTGTATGCGTCAGTCGCTCAAATCCCTGCGCTTCGCACCGGCGAAGTACTGCTTTTAAATTTTTATTAAGAAGAAAAGAAAACCTTTTAAAATTGAGGGAAAATATACCAATAACAATTTGTTAAGGATCTGTTTTTTTGTGAAGCTGCCTTCACTCGAGTGATCACTTCGAGCTGACTTGCTGGCTAACCATAAGCGTTACCTGGTAGGTAACCACCCATACAATCAGATTGTGAATCAGACTACGAATGCCGTGAATGTAATTACCCCGATCTACATGCTGTCAAATAAACAAACCACACGCCGTGGCGCAATTTTAGGAGCTTCGCCTCTAGCGCTGACGTCCGAGGTTCGATTCCCGTAAGGGAGTGAAGTGAGTGGGTGGTTACCTACCAGGTAACGCTTATGGTTGGCCAGCAAATCAGGTAACATCAGCCACGGTGCCTTCAGTTGTGAGAAGCAGATCATAGAATGGTTGAAAATAGTTTACTGTCAAATAATGCAAAGAGTACGCGACACGTCTTTCCCCCTTATTCTTGGCTCATCAGGCGTACACACTCACTGCACTCACTTACGGTAATCGCACCTCGGACATCAGCGCTAGAGGGGCTTCGCAGCGGTGAAGTATTGCTTTTAAATTTTAATTAAGAAGAAAAGAAAACCTTTTTAAATTAAGTCTTAAAAAGAGGTGTAAAGATATTGACAATAAGCTATGGAAACCCACCAAGACATGCAATCGTTTAAATCAAGGCGCGAGTCGAAAAACACCATCCCATAATATTAGTTAACGATTAACACATTTCTATATGTATTGTAAGCATACAATACAACTGATAATATGTTGCGCTTATTTATCTGGTGTACCAACATTTTTGCGCGTTTAACGGCTGAAATCTAACGTGGTTTGTGCCCTTCAGAATGAAAACGGTTTGCATTTACCTTTTTAATAAAAGGCGAGCTTTTAAGCCTGAGAAATCACCCCGTAAATGCACACGTTTAATTGCACATGTGTTAATATGTATGCTTACACAGTATTAAAAGACACTCAACAATTACACAGTATTAAAAGACACTCAACAATTAACGTCATTTACCTTCGTTCCCGCGTTTGACTCGTGCTGTAAATCTCTTCCTTGTTTTCAGTTCACGTGATTACGTAGGAGACGTAATATGTGATGATGCGATACGTGACTCCGCCTCCTCCATTAGAGTATATGGACAAAAAACAGGTTCCAGTTATGACCATTATGTGTAGAATTTCGAAATGAAACCTGCCTAACTTTTGTAAGTAAGCTGTAAGGAATGAGCCTGCCAAATTTCAGCCTTCTACCTACACGGGAAGTTGGAGAATTAGTGATGAGTGAGTGAGTGAGTCAGTCAGTCAGTCAGTCAGTCAGTCAGTGAGTGAGTCAGTGAGGGCTTTGCCTTTTATTAGTATAGATATATATATATATATATATATATATATATATATAGGCAGCATGGTGTTCGCTTCCCGTTTCCTCCCTGCGTAGAGTTTGCATGTTCTCCCCATGTCTGCATGGGTTTCCTCCCGGTACTCCGGTTTTCTCCCACAGTCCACAGACATGCAGGTTAGGTGCATTGACGTTTCTAAATTGTCCCTAGTGTGTTCTTGGTGAGTGTGTGTGTGCCCTGCGGTTGGCTGGTTCCCTGCCCGGGGTTTGTTTCCTGCCTTGCGCCCTGTATTGGCTGGGATTGGCTCCAGCAGACCCCCGTGACCCTGTAGTTAGGATATAGTGGGTTGAACAATGGATGGATGGCTGGATGGATGGATGGATTATGCTATGTATGCTTTTGTGTGTGTGGGGGTGTCTTCTTTGTGATCAATTATTTGTTGGTATTCTATCATTATTATTGATCTGAGGAATTGAGCAATCCAAGGATTTCATTGTAATATGTGCACATAGCAAGAAACTTGATCTTAAAAATTCCTACAAAACTAACAATCAGACAGTTGGTACACATTCAAGCATGGCCTCAATGCTTTTGGGTACACTAGGACTGCAAACAAAAGTGTCACATACAACTGAAGAATTTGACAAGCAAGCCATATTGTTTAAAGAAATGTTCAAACCAACTATACAGTACTGAACTGTAAATTGTGCTTCTCAAACAAAATACAATAAACTAAGATTGATTAACATGCTGCAATGAAAACAAGCTGGTAGTTCACAAACAAACAAACCCCACTGAACTGTAAATTGTAAAAAACAAAAGGTTGTTTAAATAACTTGTCAAATAAGCTGTAGTGTTACCTTGTGTCTAGTTTCATTACAGTCAGATATTTTATATATACATTTGGAGACAAGCATAAGTGAATTTTGCTTAAAACTGGGTGTGAACAATCAGACTTGTTCACCGAGTGTCACATTTCTAAACCAATCCAATGCCTCATGAAGGTGGTGGTCAAAGTAGGGGCAGTGATTTTCAATTTCAAATGTACTTTTGTTAACTTGGTCCGACAGACAGCAGGCTTTTGATTCCAATGAACTATCTATAGTCAAAATCTTCTAAAAAACCCTTTTAGACATTTAAATGTGTGTCGCTTATGCAAATAGCACATTACACATTTTAAAACTAAACATAACCTGATGCAAGGGAAAAGCCTTTCTGTAGCATCATATTACACATTGGCATTCAGCAGCATGAATAGATGAATGCTAAATGTGAACGGTATGTTATCACAGGTGCTGTGTGTGCTCTCTGTTGTTCACGATAGTGTTGGGGTCGATGTAAGCTTGACAGAATTGGCAGCTCATGAAAATATAAACAGCAAAAATATGCATTTGAAGTAAACAGAGTGTCACACCCTGTTAAAAGGACTGCTGTTAAGAGGGCTAGTAATGAAGAGGCCAAGAAGATGCAGATTTCAGTACTCAAAACACCAGAATCAACAAATGTGCCTAAAAGCACCCGTAGAAGCACAGACTAGATTACACAACATTCACCTTCAGACTGCACGTCAAAATGAATAACTAAAAGAAATTTAATGTTACTGCCTATTTGGAAATGCAGACATGTCATGAGAAACTAGTCACTGCATTTTAACATACTGTATCTCCATAGACCACAGTGCATACCTAAGCTCTGCTTCTTGTTATGTCATATAGTGATGTAAATAATTAAAATGACAGAAAGATATTGTAACAGACAGAGTCATTTCTTAAACATGTGGAGCCAGGTAGCTGCGCTGGTCAACGTGTGTGTCTTTCTGTCTCCACTGTCTCAGTGCTCATTACAACATACAAATTAATTATTAAGCTTCGGTTACCTTGTACCACTGAACTCCTGAATGGACAACAGCAATTTTAGGGTCATGTCTTTTGTTCAGTTTATTAAGCTCTCTCCCTGAAACCCCAGGAGTGATTTAAAATGCTCGGACTGGAGAAACAGGAGGCAGGTGTTTTTAGGAAGAGGACTTGTGGGTAGAGCCTTTGTAACACAACACACTGAGCAGACACCAGAGTTAGTTAGTGACACAGGGGTGAAGTGATCCTCAGGTCAGATGACAAAGATTTGGACTGCTCATACCAAGTTAGTAAGTCTCTTTGCTTGAGTAAACTCCCCATGCAAAGATGAAGATATACATATAGGGCACTATAAAACAGCATTACAGAAATCTCATTTTGTCATAGTTAGCTCCACACTCCCTAGTTGCTTGAAACCTGAAACTGTCAATAACATACCCAAGGATGAGCCGGGCAAATGAGAACACACACAATCAGCAATGGGTTGGTGCAGGGGTAGGCAATGTCGGTCCTGGTGAGCCGCACTGGCTACAGGTTTTCATTCCAACCCAATTGCTTAATTAGAAACCAATCATTGCCAATCTCAGACTTTATTTAATTTTTTTGGCTTGTTAGTCTGTGCAATGTAAGGCTCTTATATCGTAGATTTTTTTCCTTTCCAAGGATATCATCCAAATGATTTGAAGTCTAAAACAGATCATTTTCAGTCTGTCACATTTTTCTATTAAGTGTTTTATTAAATCAAACCGTGCATGATGAACACACACAGATGTAATTGGAAAAAAGCTAGCTGGAGAACTGCTGGCTGCTTTGTCTTTTACATCTTATTGCTAATACGGAGCAATTAAAACACTGAATGCAGCAGTTTAAGATTGAAATAAGCAATTAAGGTTGCAGAACCTTAACAAGCGAGACCACTAAAATGAAGCATTAAAATGTCACTTAAGCAATATGTGCTTCATCAGCAATAATTGAGTTCTCGTTAAGGAACTGGGTTGGAACAAAAACCTGCACATACTGCGGCTCTCCAGGACCGACATTGCCTACCCCTGGGTTGGTGTAAAGTGTTCAGTACTTTTATTTACAAAAAAAAAAGACATTGTCCAAAAAATTCAGTGATTCAAAGAGTCAATACATAAATAATCCAATAAAATGATGTGAGTCAAGGAGGCTAAAATGAATAAATAATCCAATAAAAATAAAGTTAAAACACATGGCAGGAAACAGTTCTAAAATCCCTCTAAAAACGCACATCTCCTCTGCTTTCCCCAGATGTCCTTCTGATAGACACAGCCAACCTTTTAAATGGGCTTGGGCTCCTGCTGCCATCACAGGCTCCTGGCAGGGTGCAGTGCCAAGCCTCACTCCTCTGACTCCCATTGCTACTTCTCTGCCTTATGCATGAGAGCCTTTGAGCAATGGATAACTGTGGCATCCTTGAGATGCTCAGCCAAAGCGATAGCCATACTCTCCTTCAAAGAGCTGTCTTCCTTCTACTGGGGTCTCTCAATCCTGCTGTCTCCGTCATTCTTTCCATCACTTTCTTCTTTTCTTCTCACTGTTTTTTCTGATCTTTATCGTTTTTTGAGTTCCCCCTCTCTGCCATGCAGGTTCCCTATATATCATATACAGCCCAGATAGAGTGCAGGTGCTATCCTCCACCTACTTCTGGGAGTGAATGAAGCACTTGACTGACCTGCTTGCATTTGTTCATGAATGTGTGATCAACCAAGCATCCCAATCAACCTCAGAGTAGACTCATACATGCACCCACACCTGATTGGAGACTGCACGCTCTTGGACTCCCTGTTATTTAAAATATTGAACTCTATGAACCTCTCTTATAACAGTCCACATGTGTAGTCCTTTCAACCACTTAAAATATAATCAATTACCCACCGTGTGGTACAGGATCAGCTTACTACATTTAACTTTGAACTCTAAGCAAAATCTACAGCTACTAACTTTATATTGCCAAAGTTTCAGCAACTTGGTTAAACCCTTTGTCTCAGTTTCTTCTTCCAGGACTTTTTTTTCCTCTTTCCTGCAGTGTCGGATATTTACTCCTCCATTCTCTTATACCTCTTTTTTCTTTTCCCTTTCAGCCACACAGCAGCATTTCCACAAAGCCCACCCCTCACAGCAGGTGACTGGATGCCTCTGCCCCACTGACCAATCAGAGACTCTTTAATCTATGGCTTTAAACACACCCACACCCTGGTTAGCAGCAGGTCTCTCCGCTATGCAGAGTAAAGAACAGTTAACAGGACAGTGTTCAATTAACTGTGGTAATCCAACTGGGCTACACCTGTTTTCTCTGACTTGAATGTCTAACTGAGGCTTTGTTTGCCCTTTTTTATCCCTTAGGTGCCCAAACAATGGGTATGATGCAATCTTAGTTTGTTTGTTAACAAACTCAACAATGTCTTTAAATTTAGTTCTGCACTTTTGTTTCTTTTGAATATCACAGACCACATTCCTCAACTTTTCCCTCAACTTATATGGGAGCTTAGAAACAATTTCATGTATATTAGCAGCATTGCCCATCTCTTCCATATATTCCATATCTGTCATTAGTCCATATATTCCATATCTATCATTAGTCAATATATTCCATATATGTCATTAGACTATTACAACTAGTCAGAAAAGGGCATAAGAATTAAGTGCATCACTGTTTTACTGGTAGGCCAATTTAAAGCTTTATCTATGTATGCAAAAGAGACTTTATATTTGTCTAAAAAATGCTCTTTCAGGAGACTGTTGGCATCACAGTAACCCTGCTGTGGGTCAATATGAAAACAACTTCTCAGTAAACAGATGTAATCCTGCAGAGCAGCCTTGCTGGGGTCTCTGGATGCCACAAGAGGATGCTGCAGGGAGACAAGCTTTCTGCTGTAATGGACTTTCATATGACCTGGAAGTGCTTCCATTGGGCTGTGGCCCTGGCACTGGAGGTACTCCCTAATAAAAGAGACTCCCTTATCCAGATGAGTCGGAACTGGGAGGACATAGGGCAACACTCAACTGGAGGAGGGCAGGGTGGTGGTAAGAAGAGAGAGAGGTATTGTGAGGAGAGAAAACCTATATATTGTGTGCTTGTGATACTTTGTGGAGGTGAATTGAATAAATCTTCCATTATTTAATCTTGGGACTCTGTTTGGGGGTTTGGGGCTCATTGAGGCCCTGGTTTCCTTCACAGAGTAAAGATTAAAAGAGCTGAGCCTTTTCAGTTTAAGCAAAAGATTAAGAGGAGACATGATTGAAGTGTTTGAAATTGGAAGGGAATTAGTCCAGTGGAACGAGACAGTGACTTTAAAATGAATTCAAGAATACAGGTATACAGTTGGAAACTTGTTAAAGGTAAATTTCACAAGCATTAGGAAGCTTTAATTCACTCAGAGAACCGTAGACACTTTTACTTATTATTATGTAACTTCAATGTTTTGGGTAACATCAATAGATAATAGAGATAAGCTAGTTGATATAAGTTAGCAATGCTATCTTGATAATGTGTAATCAATATCTGATTTTGTAATGTTGTAATGTTATGGGGCAGTTTTTCTTTGTACATTTGCTTGCTTACCTTTTAATGAAATTCACTTTAAAAAAAAAGAAATGCTATTTACGCTACTTTATAACTAAAATAATCTGCCTTTATGATGGGTCACAATGACTGTAACTGATCTCTTATCATTTGCTAAGTCAGAAGTTTTCCTCTTTTTTGCAATTCTTTGTGTGTATTAGGAGGAGTGATGTTTGTTATATTTCTATATTTCTTGAGCTTCTGTAAAAAGCTAAATATCCCTGCATCTGCCTGTCACTCTGACTTTGCCTGTATTTGTCTTTGACCTTAAATTTATGATTTGCCTCTCCTCCTTGCTGAAAATGTTGAAACTATGTAGTATAAAAAGCTTTAGTCCAATTTTTGGGTTTTTGCCATCTGGATGGCTGCCATTCGAGATTAATACTAGGCTACCAGGTGTGAGGCCTTGCCAGTGGCCCCAAACCTGCAGAGAAGTCACTGTTCATTTTTTACATTTGTTGTGGCAGGAATCAAATTTACTAAGCCTATTTTCTTTATCTCACAGGCATAAAAAGATTAATAGATGAGTGAACGAAGAATAGGAGGTGAGATAGGGTTGGGGAGGGGGCGCTAATTGTGTTGGGTTTTGTGGTAGAAATGTGAGTGAGCTCTTCCTGATGGATAGTAAGACCCAGCAAAGCAGCACAACATTAAATTCTGTTTCATTTTAACTTGATTTCTCCATTTGTTCATCCCTTCTTTATATTTATTTAATAAACCCACGAGTTTGGTATTTCAAGTAGATTTTACCTTCTGCAGTTTGGTGTGATATGGTTTTGGCCTTCAAGAACACATCCATTAAGCCTTCAGTTTTTTTAAACCTGCTTAATCCGGTTTTAGTCTTACAGGGCACCGAGCCAATCAGCTGTGAGCTGGGAGGCAACTGATTGGACTGTAGTAACATCACACACCCACACACACACTCGCACACACGAACACACACTTAAACACACACAATCACTTGCTATTAAAAGGCCAATTAATAATTGAGAAGGATGAATGTACACACAGAAGATTAACAATACAAAAAATGCACAAATGTCTGTCATGCTCAGGCAAAGCATTTAATTTGAAAGCAAACAAAACATTGCTGTTAAAAATGATCAGTTAATCTTTGTCTTTACAGTAGTCATCTTAAACACATCCATACATTGTCAGTCTTTTTAGGGAGACGGTTGTCAATTTTGTGCTTTTTCTTCTTCTTTTGTGGATGGAAAGGACTGTGGAAGAGCACAGGCAGATGAAAAAATCCAGATTTTGATAGACAGATACTCTTTTGATGATGGATGCTTTCCTAGTTGTACCCAAACATTTTATAGTCCTTAATGAGTATGAAATAATTTCAGTTGGTTATCTAAGTAAAATCAGGGTGTTCTGCAGAGACATACCCAAAGCATTCAAGTGGTTTTAAATGACTTAAGCTGACAATTTAAATGAAAAGTGCAAAATTAAGGGAAATTTAGCCACCTGTTTCATAACTTAAATGGTCTTGATATCCATCTGTTTTTTTTCCCAAATTATTTGGAGAAATTAAATGGCTGATTAGCTGTGTTCGTTTAATGCTTGGCTTGCCTTGCAAACAAGGAGAACTTGTCGATTATTTTGTGAATGGGAGGCATGCATAGGGAGCAGCAGACAAGGTGGCCTTGATACTACACCAACAGTGAAAATGGGGACATGTTTCTAATTTAGAGGATGGGAATTGGTGGTGATGGTGGATGTTGAGCTGTTTTACCTGCGTGGAAGGCAGCAGGAGGGAAGTCCTGAGTCAACAGTGTGATCAATTGATTTATCCATATAACATACAAGCTGCAAATATAAACTGAACTTCACCACACAAACCAATCAACTAAAGGGGCTTAATGGTTTAGCTACTGAATGGAGATTTTAACTGATCCATAATCAAGATACTATAAGCATAATGTGGAATTATCTAAATAAAGCAAAGCTGCACTCGCTAAACATGACAAGCAAGAGGTGACCTGTTTTTCTTTCTGCCTGATTTTGAAAGTCAAGGTATTGGAGGGTTTCAGACCTTTCTAACATAATAATATTAATACAAAAGAATTAAAACATGTATTGCTCAATTAAACATGGGGTTACCGGACCTGAGATGGTGGAGTCAGTACAAGTTAAATTACGAAGCCAGTATAAGATGAGAATAACTTTATTAATATGTACATGGAGCCACTCTGTGCAGGGAAAGATATGACTGACTTAGAGATGGTGGTTACACTTCTTAAATGTTCTTGTCAATTACAGAAGTGTGTAATTAGTTTCATTCCACATGTCGTTGCCAGTTACTGATAAAAAGGTCCCTTAGAGTCAGAATTCCTTACGACACAAGATTATACTCACCCTCTTATTAATACTTGTCCTTGTTGTAAAGTAGCACAGAGTCACAGATCAAGAGGCTTAAATTAAAATGCTTTCTAAGAGTGCTAAGGCAAACGCCTAACACTTAACAAGGACAGAAGTCACACAATATAATCAATATACAATCAATTTGTGCAAATCTTTTAGAAGTCATAACAGTAGATGGGTTTAGTTTAATCTCGTTTTTATTGTTATTTTAATTTTTAGGAAGGACAATTTTACCTTCTGTTTAGGTTTTACATTTACATAATATTTTTGTCTTAACTGGTAGTTTTTCATATTGACCCTAGTCACTCTGGTAGAGTTTAGTTCAATTTCCTCTTATTTTGTTATCTGGTGCACTTCTATGGACCAGTCCTATGTGCTGGGGACATCCTGAAGGGACAGATGAGCTAAAAACCAAAAGGCTGGAATGTCACTCATGACTTTATCTGTACATGTAAAGGCATTTCTAGTCTAAAAGTAAAGTATCCCAGTACACTCCAGGTAATAAAGACTAAGACTGTTGAGCTTATCAGTGGGAAGTTTGCTTTGTAAAAAGAAACGGAGTTGACCAAAAGTGAATATGACAGCTATGCACAGAAACCCTACTTCAAGGCAGGAAGAGACAGGCCACCACCCTACTGTTTCAGTTAGTTACATTCCTTATATATGATATTACAAGATCTGTCTGAAGGAATGACACAGTCAAAGTGAACTGGAAGGATGTCATTACTGCCTTTACTTTTTTCACATGTTACCACTATCTGGGCTTCCTTTATGATCATTGCCTTATCATTGTAATAGCCTTTATCCTCACATTTAACATTGTATAACATGAACTTCTTTGTGCTGATACAATAGACATTATTTACTTTTCCACAGATTCCTCTCAGCTGGTTTTCTGTGGCCTTTACAAACGAATTCATGGGTCTTCCATCAGTTGGGATGCATCTTGTTTTCATTTCAGTGTTGAAATGTTGGTTTTTGTCATCAATGCTTGTCAGTTGGTGGCGATTCAGGAATCTCTCATAATTGTTCGCATAAAACTCACAGCAGCACTCCGCTTCACCTCCGCCATTTACTGTGTTAGTTCCTGGACTGTAGACATCATTATTCATGAAAAACAAACATCCCTTCTCAACTGTTACAATTGTGTCGTTCCCCACTGTACTTTTTTTCACTTCATTTTTTTTTACATAAAGAGCAGTTCCTTTGTTGTCCTTCCCAGTGTAAGTTGCACACAACTTGGTGTCTTGGTAGCAGATGACAAAGTAAAGGAGCAACTGCAATACAATAAGCATCTTCATTCCATTAACAGCCCTCATGGTCCTGAAAGGAGACAACAAGCAGCAAATGTTAAATCTCACGGTGACAACCAGAACTGCTTTGATGTGACACCGGAGAGTCAAGTATGATTACACCTGTGTCAGCAGGAGGCATTTAGCTGGTGAGAATTACTGTACAATAGCAAATCATTACATGGATAGCATGCTAAAGAGTGCTGTCTTATCTAAAAATGTATCTAATCACTATTTCAAAGTAAGTACTGTTAAAGGGTCTCAACAAATTATTAAGCTTATAAACACTTTAGAGTGGAGGGTTTTCAAACTCAGTCCTGAGGACCCCCTGTGGCTGCAGGTTTTTGTTCTACTCGGCTTCTGTTTTTAATTGGACTCCTGGGCTGATTAAGTGAACTGTTATTTCTCAAATTCTGTGTTTTGGGAACAATATAGAAATTAGAAAATTAAATTTGGTAAAAAAAAAATTAAAATGTACTAAGCAGTTATATGGGAATAATGTTTTTTTTTCTTTTTAACAATATTTTCATCTTGATTTTCATCCCACTTTTCCAGGTGTTCTAATTGTTTAATGAATCCATTATTTACTAATTAGTGGGTCTGATGCTAAAGTAGTTGCAGCCTTTCATGATACAGTGCTGTTTGCCAGCGTGTCTGCTCTGCTCATTTTTTAATCGTAACTATTAATATACAATGAAGGGAGCAAATTGTACAGAGAAAGGGCAAAATATATTGCAATCAACAAAAGAGAGCAAGAATAGAAATATTTGTAAATGTCTTATAAATGTAAAAATCATGCTGCTGTGCTTTTCTGAATCTAGAATATGAGAAAAAAAAATACTAGCTAATTAAATCACATCAGTGTTATCAGGTGTTGTCACTGATTATAAAGCTGGTTGAAACAAAAACCTGAGGCCACAGTAGGCCCCCAGGACCGACTTTGAGAACCCCTGCTTTAGAGAGTTCCATCCACCCAGCTGTGGTCTTTGCCATCACTGGGTGTGCAGACTGAAAAAAGGAGTGAGGTATCTTCTTTCTCCAGTTCTCTCTTTTTTACTACTCTTTGCCACATTGCCATGTACTAGAGCCTTCATTTTATATTACTAGACATCTTTCTTTCTTTCTTTCTTTCTTGGACACCTTCTGTGTGTATGTGTGTGTGTGTCTATATATGTGTGTGTGGGTGTGTGTATGTGTGTGTGTGTATATATGTGTGTGTGTGTCTATATATGTGTGTGTGGGTGTGTGTATGTGTGTGTGTGTATATATGTGGGTGTGTGTGTGTGTGTGTATATATATATATATATATATATATATATATATATATATATATATATATATATATATATATATATATGAGTGTGTATATATGCATGTGTGTATATATGTGTGTGTGTATATATATATATATATATATATATATGTGTGTGTGTGTGTATATATGTATGTGTGTATGTATGTGTGTGTATATATACACTACTGTGCAAAAGTTTTAGGCAGGTGTGAAAAAATGCTGTAAACAAAGAATGCTTTCAAAAATGGAAGTGTTAATCATTTATTTTCATCAATCAACAAAATACAGTGAATGAACAAAAGAGAAATGTAAATCAAATCAATACTTGGTGTGACCACCCTTTGCCTTCAAAACAGCATCAATTCTTCTAGGTACACTTGCACACAGTTTTTGAAGGAACTCAGCTGGTAGGTTGTTCCAAACATCTTGGAGAACTAACTACAGATCTTCTGTGGATGTTGGCTTCCTCACATCCTTCTGTCTCTTCATGTAATCCCAGACACACTCGATGATGTTGAGATCAGGGCTCTGTGGGGGCCATACCATCACTTCCAGGACTTCTTGTTCTGAAGATAGTTCTTAATGACTTTGGCTGCATGTTTGGGGTCGTTGTCCTGCTGCAGAATAAATTTGGGTCCAATCATACGCCTCCATGATGGTATTGCATGATGGATAAGTATCTGCCTGTATTTCTCAGCATTGAGAACACCATTAATCCTGACCAAATCTCCAACTCCATTTGCAGAAATGCAGCCCCAAATATTCAAGAAACCTCCACCATGCTTCACTGTTGCCTGCAGACACTCATTATTGTACCGCTCTCCAGCCCTTCGACGAACAAACTGCCTTCTGCTACTGCCAAATATTTCAAATTTTGACTCCTCAGTCCAGAGCACCTGCTGCCATTTTTCTGCACCCCAGTTCCTATGTTTTCGTGCATACTTGAGTCGCTTGGCCTTGTTTCCACGTTGGAGGTATGGCTTTTTGGCTGCATCTCTTCCATGAAGACCACTTCTGGCCAGACTTCTCCGGACAGTAGATGGGTATACCTGGGTCCCACTGGATTCTGCAAGTTCTGAGCTGATGGCACTGCTGGACATCTTCCAATTTCAAAGGGTAATAAGCTTGATGTGTTTTTCATCTGCTGCGCTAAGTTTCCTTGGACAATCACTGCGTCTACGATTCTCAACGTTGCCCGTTTCTTTGTGCTTCTTCAAAAGAGCTTGAACAGCACATCTTGAAACCCCAGTCTGCTTTGAAATCTTTGTTTGGGAGAGACCTTGCTGATGCAGTATAACTGGATCGTGGACTATCTTACAAACAGACCTCAGTATGTGCGTCTCGGGAACTGCAGATCTGACATTGTGGTCAGCAACACAGGAGCACCGCAGGGGACTGTACTTTCTCCGGTCCTGTTCAGCCTATATACATCAGACTTCCAATATAACTCGGAGTCCTGCTACGTGCAAAAGTTTGCTGACGACACTGCTATCGTGGGCTGCATCAGGAGTGGGCAGGAGGAGGAGTATAGAAACCTCATCAAGGACTTTGTTAAATGGTGCGACTTAAACCACCTACAACTGAACACCAGCAAAACCAAG
>NC_041398.2:27231630-27416630 GCF_900747795.2 Erpetoichthys calabaricus
CAGTTCTTTAATAGATTTATGGGGTTATCTGGTGTCTCCTAGTTCATGTCATTTTGTCTTGGTTAGATAAGTCTTCATTTCGAGAGTGCTCCCAATCACACCTAATCTTCATGCAGCAACTAGGACAAAATTATACATTTAATTCAAAGGGCTGTTCACAGGGATTTTCATAGTCATTACCATAGTCATCCGGTGCTGTACTTGACCGTGTTTGGACTGTGTATGGGCCCCTATTCCTTAAGTCTCCTTATACATTTTTGTGATCATTTCAGTCTGCAAAAAGCAAAATTTTTGTCTATAAACTTTCTCAACATGGTTGGTAGAAAACAACAAAGCCATACAGTATATGGCATTTATACACTGTATATATATACCGTATGTATATATATATATATATATATATATATATATATATATATATATATATATATATATATATATATATATATATATATATAGTGTGTGTAATAAAATGTTTTTGTGAGGTAAATTCTAAACTAAAACTAAAAATACATTATGAACAAAATTAAAGCAGGAAAAATTAACAGGAAAAATACATTTTTTTTTTACTTTTTTTCATTATTTGGCTGACACTGTTTTTTCAAGGCAAATTTCATATTTTTGAGAAACAATTTGTTACATTTATTTTGTCTTTTTCCCAGGCAGGTGAAGTGACTTGCTCATGGTCACACAGTGTCAGCACCATTTGGCATTGTCTGGGGGGGCAAAAAATATCCATCCATCCATCCATCCATCCATCCATCCATCCATCCATCCATCCATCCATCCGTCCATCCATCCCCATTTTTGTAGGGGGGTCAAATAATAATAACAACATAGTTTTATATAACATATAAAAGCAAAAATTGTGGCATAAATCATAACCTACTGTTCAATAAAATTAACAGAGGCAATAGAACTTGTATTATTATTTTTTGTGAACAAATATAGAACTACATCAACAAGGTAAATATCAATAAAGTCAAATGTATACAAAATATGAGAGCAAGAACAGAAACGTGGCTTATTGTAGTCAAGGGAGGCTATAGGACATCAGTTTCCAGTGTTTAACCTGGATATTATCTACAGGACCAGTCTGCGGTTACTCTTGGCAAATTCTGAAATAAATTCATTCATGTCTAGATTTTCTGTGATGTTTTTCTCATGTGCCAGAATGACTAAATTTCTCTTCCTTGAATGCAGCATTGTTCGGCGGAGTGGAGTGAGAATGCGGTTCAAAGTAGAGAAAGAGCTTTCGCATGCAGCTGAAGATGAATGATGAGTGCTGTGATGCAGACATGGCTCTGACGTGCAGGATACTAGACGCGTGTTTGTGGAAGTCGCCACCGTTTTTTTCTAGAGCTTTTAACCAATTAGTGTAGCCGTGTTTGGTGAATATGTCCTCCCGGTCTGAATTGGAAACACTAAATTTGTGGCAGGCAAAGCAAATGCTGCCATCACGGACAACAGAATATTCAAGTCATGGTCGAGACTGATACCAGCTTGCACTAAAACATCTGAGTGTCTTTCCGAATGCGCGCTTGGGATAATTAATTAAAATGGGCTGGGATGGGCTATCCATATTTAAGTCAGGCAGACCGGACTGTATATTTTGTTGAAGGCAGAGGTTTGGAGTACCTGACACGGGCGCAGAGCTGGAGGATTGTGTAGGCTTATCTACATCTTTTGGAGTTTCAGTTCCCGACGTGGGTGCGCTGTGCTCTGTGTTGATAAGCTGGACTCAACCATGGAGCCAGCAGCTTGCGGATGGACAGAGGTTGAAGATGTTTGCTTTTTAATAAGCCACCTATGCATAGCCTTTGGTGTTACCAATCAGAAAATGAAAGAAGAATGGAACGTATACGCTGTTTAAATTAAAGAACGCGGTCAACAGGTTCAAAACGTGCTGCAAAATGTGTGGCAAAGTGAACTGTGAGCAGCACGGTACCTGTCTAGTGGAGGAGACACTGCCGGATATGCCCCAAATTCAAACAGGCCGATTGGAAAGCAACTCAGTTTTGAAAATCAAATGTTATTCTTCTCCAGAGTTTTCATTGGACAGACAGAGCATTTTGCGCTTGAGGGTCGGGGGGCACGGCTTGTCTCTGGTGGGGCAGTGCCCACCCCAGCCCCCCCGTGGTCACGCCTCTGGTCAGCACCAGGATTTGAACCAAACCTACGTCCAAAGCCTTAACCACTAAGCCACAATGCCTTCCTTCACTAGTCAAGACAGAGTGATTTATTGTGGATAATCTTGTGATACCAAGGACAGGCCTTCTCATCCACAGATGGGTCAGGCATGACACCCAGGTGGGAAGAACAGGTTCTGAAATGTTGCTAAAATGAAAATGGTATTTGCAAACTAGGGCTAAACTGGAGGGAAAGGAGCCTAGTCTATTACAGTGAGCCATGGCAGTCACTGTACAGTTCGACGACCCAGATCATGTTGAAGGAGTGTCATCTCTATATAGAACACCCTTTAAAGAGGCTCCTAGCATTTTGAACCTCAGTGCAAAAAGGTTCACTGATGGGCCATCGCAATTGCATAAGAAAATGGAAGTCTGCTGCATTTTGTTCCATGACAGGTCAGAAAGAGACAGAGCAGGGTGATAGAAGCTTCAGCCAATGGGCTGCCAACTTTGGCAGCAAATGCTGAAAGGAAATGGCTAGTGGACATTTACACTGACAGCTTGGCAATGTATCATGGGCTCAGAGTTTGGGTGAAAAAATGGGAAAATCGCAAATGGCAAATTACAAGGAACACGTTTTAGAGAAGTGTCCATAGTTAGAAGGATGCGTGGTAAGAAAAGTAAATCAGGTAAAATCTACATAAGTCATTTAAATGCACACATGAAAACAAATGTCAAATGGGAACAAAATAACAGCAAAGTGGACCAAATAGCTTAAAAAATCAGGGCAGCCCATGAGGCCAGGTCTAATTAGCATGACAGCACATGTAAGGTACTGGTAGTTGGGTATCAGTGCATGAGCAGTCAGGACAAAGAGGGATAAAAGGCACAATTCAGTGCTGCAGACTGAAGAAGGCTCCTATCACAGACAGACAGGCAGAAGAAACAGTAACTCAGTGACGCAGTGGCCCATACAAACAGCAGGAAAAAGATACATTAAGAAAGGCGTGAGGCCAGTGTAGGTCTGCCAGATTGATTATGTGGAACACAGACAAAGGAAATGACAAGTTTCCTAAGACAATTGTGGACATGTATGCTGGAATAATGCATTGAATTACCTCAGTACAATTCAACAAAGCACTATTAAGCACTATTATATACTGTACCAGTGCATTCTCCCCAACTTGACTTGACTATTAAGGCATTGCCCCTGGTGATTAATATATATGCAGTTCTGCAAGAGTTTAGTCATGTTATTAGATCACCAGTGACATGCACCTAACACAGAAGGTACCAACTGACCACTTAGTTTTTATTCTTAATAAGGAATAGGAAGAAATATCAAAGCCAGCTATATACTTGCTACCTCATCTCATCTTATATTCCCATCCACTTTTCTGGTCAAGGCAGCAGTACCCTAGATGTGCCTCAGGGTCTCTGTGCAGTGGAACATGCCTGGAGCAGCTCGAGATAAAGCCACCTTTAATGGAAAACCAATTTTCTTGATTAAGAGCAGCGACTCTGAGGCTCTCCTGAATCACTGAGCTTCTCACCCTATCACTTAGTGTCAGTCATTACTCACAGCTGAATACAAAAGTTAAGGACAGGTTTGTAGATCGACCAGTAGACCAATAGCTGTGTGTAAAGGGACCTGGTCAAATGCATTTTCCAAATCTACAAAACACATGTAGACTGAGTTATCATACTCTGGTGCATCCTCCAGGAACTGTGCCAAGAAGAAGAACTGATCTGTCTTTTCCCAGCCAGGACAGAATCCACATTGTTCCTCTTGTATCTTTGGCTTAACAATTAGATGAGTTCTTTCCACTAGCACCCTTGCATATTCCTTGTTTGGGAAGAAGGGGAGTGCAATCCCTCTGTGGCTAGAACACTCTATCTGGTCCCCTTTCTTAAATATGGGGATCAACACACCAGTCTGCCATTCAAAGGCTGCTTTACACACTTCGGTCAGATTTCATCCATCCCAGCAGTCTTACCACTATGGAGAACTTGGACCACCATAGTGACTTCGACAACTGTGATAGGCTCCCCGTCATTGGACATGTCCAAGGCTGCCTCCTGATAGGAGAGCATGTCCACTAAATTAAGATGTTCCTTTAAAGTGTTCCACAACAATTTCCCCTGAATACGTCAGTACCTCCTTATGCCTGTTTAACACAGTCTGGGCAAGGTCTCACCTTCCTCTCCTAGAGGCATCGATAGTCTTCCTCCAAACTCCTCCCATGCTCAAGCTTTTGGATTCACAGCCACGTTTGCATCAGTACTCTTTGCCTGTCAATACTCCTAAACAAGTCAAGAGATCTCACAGAAAGCATTTCTCTGAATACCAGTTTGATAGCTTCCTTCATCTCTACTGTCCACCATTGGGTCCTTGGGTTGCACCATGAGATGCCCCAACCACTTGAAGACCACGCTTTCAACAGCAACTTCCACAACAGAAGTCTTATACAGGATCCATTTGCACAGAATGTCCCTGTCCTGACTCTGCACATGGGAGAAGTTCTTTTGAGGATAATGGAAGTCTCAGGCAGACATTCTAAGGAGACCCTAACTGCTCGTCTATGCTTCCCTGTTCTATCCAGCCTACACCCCTTGATTTCAATCCAACTCACTACGAAGTAGTGACCAATTGACAGCTCTACCGCTCTCTTCACCTGAGTGTCCAAAGCATATGGTTTCAGTTCAGATGACACAGTTACAAAATCCATCATAACCTTTGGTTCAAGTTGCTCTGGATCTAAGTATACTTATGTGCCTCCTTGTGTTCAAACAAGGAGTTTGTTATAGAAAATCTATGACTAGCACAGAAATCCAATAACAACTTGCCATTCAGGTTTGATCCAATCACACTCCTCCTGGTATCTCTGTCATTCCTAACATGAGCATTGATGTCACCCAATAAGAGTACTCAAACACCTTATCCACCTTCTATAAAAAGGCTGAATACTCCAGACAGATAATAGGTGCACAGGAACAAATAATAATCAGAATTTTCATCTCTGTGGCTCTTAGCTGCATTGAGACAACCCCTTTATTCACTGGAGAAAACTTCAACTGCACAGTCCTGAGCTGGGGTCTTGTGAGCATCCCCAGGCCCACCCAATATCTTTCACACATTGGTCCACTGAAGCAGGAAACTTGACCACCCCCTAGTAAGAAGTCTCATTCCAGAAGAAATGCTACACGTGGAGGTGATACCAACTGTACCTATCAAGTTCTTTTCCACTTCCAGCACCAGCTCAGGCTCCTTCCCCACCAGGGAAGTAATGTTCCAAGTTCCCAAGCCAATCTCCAGAGTCGGAATCTAGTCCATGTAGGTCTTTCCCACCTGTGCCCACCACTAAACTAACATCTCACCTGACCCACACAATTAGAAAGTGGTGATACCTGTTATCTTTAACCTCTTAATCTTTTACCTGTCTCAGTATCTATAATGTACTACAAATATGCACCCTGATAGGCTCTACAGTAGGCTGAGTGGTACTGTTTTTACTTTGAAACCTTTACTGTAACCCACTTTTACAACCATTAGAAGGCATCTCAAAAAACTCTTTTTGAACCTTTAAGGGACTATAGCTACAAGGAATGAACAATCCAGCTCTTAGTTCGTGAACAGCGATCAGACAGAGGCACTGATTTAAGCTTTTACTTAAAAATCATTTGTATATGAATATTCAAAACTAGCTTCTGGAGAGCAGAATCATGGGGAAGCTGAACCATGACCCATCAAGCATTCGGTGCAAGGCTGGAACAAACCCTGGACAAGGTATCAGTGTTTTACATGGTGAACACATATACTCAAACATTAGGGTCAATTTAGCCTCCACCTAATCCAGATACCTTTAGGCACAGGGAGAACATGAAGGGAATATCCAGGGGCCTCATGCATAACGGCGTGTGTAGAATTCACACTAAAACATGGCGTATGGACAAAAGTGGAAATGTGCGTACGCACAAAAAAATCCAGATGCTTAAATGTGCACACATGCCAACTTCCATGTTCTTCCGCTCGATAAAACCTGGTCAGAGTGAAAAGTAACGCATGTGCAAATACCTGTTGCCACTCCCCAACTCCTCCCAGAATTATGCCTCTTTGAATATGCAAATCAATATAAATAGCCCTTAAGCTCAGTGTTCTGTGAAAAGACAATGGCAAAAGCGCAGTGGAAAATAGAAGAATTTCAGCGAATACCAAGTGGAGGCAAAGAAAAATGTACTATTTGTTGGTTTAAACTGTGGGATTAACAACAAAAAGAAGCTGATCGAGTGACAGAGTGTCAGAGAAACTCGAAAGTTCAAGTTCACAAAGTCGCACAGTGCCCAAAATAAAAAAGAATTTGTCAGATATCAAAGTCGCCATGAAAAGGCAAGTCACAGCCCACCGTCTGAGTGTGATATGGAAGCCTATTAGGGTACAGAGAAAAGAAAAAAAATAGGGACACAGTGGGAAAAAAGCACGGAACTTTAATCTCGAAATTTCCACTTTAATCATGTAGTTTATTTTGTCATTAAAATCTTTGATTTACTAGTTTCTCAAATCCCATCGTAACTAAAGTAGCACAATGAATGATTTGTATTGTATGTGTTCTTCTATGTGCTCTATGTGTGTGAATCACTATGTGCTTCTTAAACGGGCTTTCTCTTCCTCTGACAGGACACAGAATCCATTACATTCGTGATATTACAGTGCTCTGAACAATTTAAATACCGAGATGTATACTTGATATCATTTTCATGATAGGAATTACAGAATGTTATTAAACATTGCAGCATGGTGGCGCAGTGATAGTGATGAGCTGGGACCCCATGCAGATATTGTTCCTGCCTCCTGCAAGATGCTTGCTGAGCCGTGCATGACCTTCAATGAAATAATTTATTGCAGCCGTACTGTCTCTTTCAAATGTACTAACCTCCAATTCCTGTCCTTCCTTTTCTTTCTCCAAGTACCCAATCGCCACACAATCAGCTCTGTAGTAAATGTCAAGCCATCTGTAAGCTTAGAATACAGATTCTTCAAAACTTTTAAGGAACATTGAAATATCTTCATAGAACATCTTTAATAATTCTATCCATCTATCCTTCCAGTGTCATGCCAGTCCTAGCAAGCATACAGCACGAGGCAGGAACAATTGGGGCACCAGCTCCTTACTAGCGCAGCAACACCGTGTCCTCACATGTTTAATTATTAACAATATAGATTATTTAAATGATGTCAAAATTTTATCTGTATAATGTAATAAGCATATTTTGCTGCATTTCATCTTAAAAATAATATCGTCATCATATGTAAATATGCGCTTTATAAAGTGGCTCAGGTTGTGCAATATTATAACTGTATCGCAAGTTTACAGTGAGGTGATTGTACTTATAAGTACAAATAGTTCTACAAGGAGCACTTGATGGACTGATTGAGTGCGTTTATAGCTCTTGGGATGAAACTGTTTTTGAACCGCGAGGTCCGTACAGGAAATGCTCTGAAGCATTTGTTGTATGAGAGCAGTTCAATAAACAGTGTGCATGGCTGAGGCAGCATGTGCTTGATGCTGTATCCTGATAATTCTCTTTCCAATCAGCTGCTGTAGAGCTGTGATTCCACACTCAGATACAGTGGGATAAATACTTGAGAGTAACAATGCTAAAGCAGCTATGGTATTTGGAATAGTTTGGCCATTCCGTTACACGTTAATTACAATCATATGCCTTAAACTAATAAGCAGTATATGGTTAATTTCATTGTACAGTAATCCCTCCTCCATCGCGGGGGTTGCGTTCCAGAGCCACCCGCGAAATAGGAAAATCCGCGAAGTAGAAACCATATGTTTATATGGTTATTTTTATATTGTCATGCTTGGGTCACAGATTTGCGCAGAAACACAGGAGGTTGTAGAGAGACAGGAACGTTATTCAAACACTGCAAACAAACATTTGTCTCTTTTTCAAAAGTTTAAACTGTGCTCCTTGACAAGACAGAGATGACAGTTCTGTCTCACAATTAAAAGAATGCAAACATATCTTCCTTTTCAAAGGAGTGCAAAGCAAGCAGTCAAAAAAAAAATCAATAGTGCTGTTTGCTTTTAAGTATGCGAAGCACCGCCGGTACAAAGCTGTTGAAGGCGGCAGCTCACACCCCCTCTGTCAGGAGCAGGAAGCGAGAGAGAGAGAGCCACAGAAAATCAATACGTGCCCTTTGAGCTTTTAAGTATGCGAAGCTCCGTGCAGCCTGTCCTTCAGGAAGCAGCTGCACACAGCCCCCCTGCTCACACCCCCCTACGTCAGCGCAAGAGAGAGAGAGAGCGAGAGGAAGAGAGAAAGTAGGCTGGATAGCTTCTCAGCCATCTGCCAATGAAATCAACTGGGCAAACCAACTGAGGAAGCATGTACCAGAAATTAAAAGACCTATTGTCCGCAGAAACCCGCGAAGCAGCGAAAAATCCGCGATATATATTTAAATATGCTTACATATAAAATCCGCGATGGAGTGAAGCCGCGAAAGGCGAAGCGCGATATAGCGAGGGATCACTGTATTTGATAAAGTAACGTCAGGGATATGGATCTAAAAAAGAATGGGAAACCACACTGGAACAAAAGCACTGCTTTGATGCTGGGTGCCGCCACTTTGCAAAACCGAGTGGAGAACTTGCGTACGCCAAGCATTTAGCTGGTGTGAAAATGTGCATGGCTAAGTTAAGTTTAGTTTAGTTTTTATACATTGCGATGTGAGCGTGGAAACGGGAGTACGCAACAGTTTCGTGCGTAAGCACTGTTTATACATGAGGCCCCAGGATATGAGCCTTGTTTCTAGTTGCAAGGCAGCAGCACAACCTCTGTGACATTATGCTGCATGTGTAATAATCAATAGAAGCAAATATAATCAGTACAAAAATGACACAACTTTGATGGGTCCATGTAGTCCTAATGCAGTTCCAGATGGTTCAGTTCCTTAGTTACAGATTATATATCCTGAATTGAAATTGAAATGTAAGATTTTTTGCCAAAGAGAGTAGACATTTTTCAAGTGTCCAGCAACTAAACAACAGATAGGAAGCTCCATTTAAGTGCCCATGTTCAGCAGAGCTGAGCTCATCACAGACATTTCAGAAAAGCTACTGAAAGCTCCATTTTTTGCAAAAAGCACTAAGTGACCTGAAATGAGTGAACCATTTTTGAAAAAAGGTCTAACAAATGGCACACACTTTCTCTCCAATCCTAAGTCTAAATAAAGCATGCACACTTGGCATTCTCTGTGCTAGAAAGGCGGACCGTTTCTCTAAACACATAAAATAGTACAAAATCATCATTATCACATGGTCATTTTAACATAGGAATCAAAAGCTGCAGTTTCTGACTAAACAGAATACTCTTAATCCAAGTTTGAAAAGCAGAAAGAAGGACTTTGATAAAATACCTGACAATTCCAATCAAAACCCCAATAAAACTATTCAGGGCAAGACAGAATTGCGATTAAGTACATCATTGCATGACCTAATGAAAAGTAACAAGTGATCTGTAGGCTCTATTATGGGATAATCATCATTTGTTGTGAAATGAAACTAATACTGGAGCAGAGTTTGTATTTTGATTTGCTGTTTTCAGTGATCAGCACAATTGCAGAAGCATTTGTGATGGATTCTGGAATTAGTGCTGGTCACTGGTGACTACACACTCTGCCCTACCTCCTGAAGTGTAACATCTTATAACGGTGGGAGTTGTGTAAAGAAGAGCCAATTTCCCCATTAAGGTCCCATATGAGAGTGACAGGTAACATCTGTATGTATTTCAACACTCTCTGGTACGAGTGTGTGTTTTTCTACTGTTTGGCGAGAAGTTGAAAGACTGATGCTGTTGCAAAAGAAGACACTATTCAGAGGACCTGCCACTTCCCTACTCATTCTCCTGGCAAATTAAACTCTCTGAACCTTTAATGGCAGGCTGCTCCCTGACTGGGACTGTCTTTACTTCAATTCAGTTTCACAACCAATAGAGAGAGGAATTCTCAAGAGGGTCATTCTGAGCCCTTTAGGGACTTCAACTAGACAAGAAATGGAAAATCAGCCCCTTGACTCACTGGTTAGACAAAAGAATTGGACAAAAGATTTACTTTTATTAGACAAAAGAATTTACTTTTATGCAAAAATTAAATTTATTTGAATTAAAAGGATTGACAGCAAATGTATGATGATTCACTGAATCCTAAATCCTAAGTATTTAACTCTTTATTCGGTCAAGTAGAAGTAATACGATACTAAAGACCAATCCATTCACAGATGGCTTTTTTCATGCAGGTTGTGTGTTCTCAAGCAAAGCACAGATATAGCAAGAGATAAACAGATACATCTGTGCAAGTTTTAAAAGCAATCGGAGGGATCTGAGTCCTCCATCATCAGCCTTTCCCTTCTCCCCAAACAGAAGCAAACACACATTGGAAACTGGGCATACTGACATTATCTCCTAAAGTTTATCACAGCTCAGACAATTCTTCAGGCATTGTTATCACAAAGTCCAAGGTCAGTTCTGAGATTGCCAGTTAAGAAAGAAAAAAGTATGAAAAAGAAAAAAAACTCTTGCTTTGCTCAGGTCTTGTGTTCCAACTCCCCCAGTAGGCATTGCACTCCTGCACAACTCAACAAGACTTCAGACTAAATGCAAGAATACCTGAAAAGTTTAGAGTATTTCTTGTACAACAAGTAACAGATACATTGTTGGTTTTGACTTGTCTTCCTATCTCCCATTAAGCAAAGAACCTAAGAGCTGGTACCTTTCTAAGTAGGTGAACTGATAACACAATAAAACACTTTACCATTTTTCAAATGCTATAGAATCACAAAAATATTTTTCACTTACTGATCTTATCCACTTTCTGTATGATACTCAAAATGTTTGCAGTGTTTTCACCAAGGTAAAATGTAAGTGACACACTTTTTCCCACAGGTTTTAAGTAGAGAGGAAGTGACATAAATCAAAGTGTTCACACATTCAGAGGAAAAAATTGTTTTCAGTTTATCATGAAAATAGGAAGAAAGTATTTTGCTAAAGACCCAATGGTTGGAGAAGCAGATATTTATCTACTGAGACTCATAGGTTTTAAGAGTAGAATCAATTACTTTTATAATTTACTGTATATATTGAGTTGAATAAATACAGGGTAATCACTTAAACTTGTCACCAACACACTTGTAAACATGTTGCAGGAATGTCACTTACTCCACCAGTGACAATTGCTACTTCAGGGACTGTTGGACAGCCATTTATACTTTCTTCTCACGTTAGGTGTTTTGTAATTTGTACTTTTGCACCATCATGTATGTCAGAGCTGATGGAAAGGTGTCTTAGTGTGCTGTAGTAGCTGAAGTCAGAAATAAAGCAAGGGTGATAACCAGAATATCTGTCACAGAAAACAAATGGAGGAAGAAAGAAAAACAATGTAATAGGCAAGCATATAACAAAACTAGCAATGCACTAAAATACTTAAAATAATACTCTGATGGATACCAATCTAATAACTTGAAAGATTCCAAATTAGGATTTCTAGCTGTCTTCCATGCAGCCTCTTGACTGGGGCTGAACTCTCCACAAATTTACATTGCCAACAGAAAAGATCAGGAAGATAGAAAATTAAAATTGTTGTTGTTAGACCAAGTCAGAGGGCCACACAGATAATCTGATGTCTCTGTGAAAAAAAGAAGCAGACAAGCAGTTGTGTTTAGGTGGGATGGTCTAGTGACACAGGTGAGAAAGAAATGGCAGCCATTTGGTTGGAGGCGATACCTGTGTTATCAGCTAAGAACAGTGCACCTGTCAATAGGTTGTGAGCTGATCATCTGAAGAAACAAGACTAGAACCAACACTTCAGCCTTCTATGATGGGGTTTAGCAAGCTATGCAGAAAAGAAATACAGCATATGGTGATGAGATTCAACTGCCATGCAGACAAAACAAGAATGGAAAGAATAGGAAATAAGAACCTCAAAAAATCAAAACTGACAATTATAATCTGCTCCTTGTGCTAAACATAGCTATAGATTACTACTACTATACTACTATACTAATACTATAGATTATATAGCATATATTACTGCAAAATGTAAGCAAAGACTGCACATTATAAACTGAAAGGAAATAACACATTTCTGCATGCATGTACTCTATCTGTGAAAAAAAACAGCTGTGACTACAATAACACAGTAAACACAACAAATGAAAGATTTTTGAAACAAACATTTCCTTCAACCCCATACAGCGAAGCTTGACTTTGAGATGGCAAATACTTTTTTTTAGAACAAGAACACATTAGAAAAACTTTGAGGAGAACAGGTCATTCTGCTATTCAACTAATGCAGGGGTGGGCAAAGTCATTCCTGGAGGGCCGCAGTGGCCGCGGGTTTTTGTTCCAACCCAGTTGCTTAATTAGAAAACAATTACATTTCATGGCTTCTTAGTGCTTTATCTCTGCTTTGTCAAGTCATTCTCATATCCTAGATTTTTTTTTTTCCATTCTAAGGATATCATCCAAATACTTTGAAGTGTAAAATGGATGAGTAATTCTCAATCCTCCACTTTTTTCTCTTCTCTTTCCTTCCAAGTATTTAATTAAACCAAACATTGCACGATAAATACACACAGGTGTAAAGGTTAACAAGCAAAATGGATAACTGCTGGTTTCTTTTGTCATTTGCATCTTATTGCTAATAAGGAGCAATTAAAAACCGAGAATGCAGCTGTTTAAGACTTAAATAAGCAATAAGGGTTCAAAATCTTAATAATGGAGATAACTAAAATGAAGCAGAAGTGTTTCTAGAGCAATAAGTGCTTCTTATTAAGCAATTGGGTTAGAACAAAAACCTGCAGCCACTGCGGCCCTCCAGGAATGACTTTGCCCACCCCTGAACTAATGTATCCCTACACTCCCACTCATCACTACATTACTTGGACGTTTACTCCAGATGTGTATGGTTCTCTGTGTGAAGAGACACTTTTTAACATTTGTGCAAAATTTACCCTTAAAACGTTTTCAACTTCAACCAATTCCAATCATAATTTTATATACTGTGATTGCATCGCATCTCAATCTCTAGTTTCTTAAACTGAAAATGTTTAACTCCTTATCTTTTTTCCTCATAACTCACTCTTCTTTTTTTCCGCTCTCTGCTTTGTCCTTATTGTTGCCTGGAAACCAAAACTGCACACAGCACTCCTGGTGATGCCTCACCAGTATTTTATAAAGCTTCAGCAGAACCTTCTTTCAGTTGTGCTCTGCACATCATGCTGTATAACCTTACATCTGTACATTCTGGTAGCCTTCTTAATGGCTGCTGAGCAATGCCTGGATGTAGATAATAATGAATCTACTTTGACTCTCAGGTCCTTTTCATGAGGGGTACTTTTAAGTTTCAGATCTCCCATTGTGTATTCAAATTTAACATTTTTGCTTTCTATATTTAATAGTTTAGATTTACTACATTAAAATTAATCTGCCACAAATCTACTCAATCCTGAATGCTGTCCCACTGTAATGATTCAACTAATTCTACATCATCAGCTATTCCACCTAGTTTGGTATCATCTGCAGATTTACAGTAACTAGCATGCTATTTATGTGCTTATCCAGATCAATTATATATATTAAAAAATAGCAGTGTTCCCAGCACTGACCCCTGAGGGACACCACTTTAACATCACCTAATTGTGATAAGGTTCCTCACACAATAACCCTGTGTTTCTGTAGTTCAATCAATTTTGCATCCATCTACACACTACACTCTGAACTCCCACTTTTTAGCTTGGTACCCAATCTCTTATGTGTATTCTGAAAATCAAGACAAATACTCTAATAGGAACCACTTTGATTGTCTCCTTCTGTTGCTTCCCTTATAAAATTGAGATTAGTAAAACATGACTTTCCCCATCTGAACCAAAGCTCCAATGCAAACTGGCCATTATCACTCATGCTGCTGACTCTACTTAATAATTCCTTCCATTAGATCCTAACTGGCCTATAGCTACGTGGATCAGCCTGATCACTCTTTATTACAACAGGATAATGTTTGCTGGCCCCCATTCATCATGAATATCTTCAGTGTCCAATGACTTTCAAAATATAGGTGTCAAGGATTTGTACTTTTAAGATTCAAATTTCAGACTGCAGTTTAAGATGTCAAGAGTGGCCAATAAAATGTAAAGAAAATGATTACAAATGACCCCAGTATGCAAATGGCTTTGAGCTAATGTAAAAGTTAAAAACTACTCTAAAAGCACAATTCAGAAGTATTGATTTTCTTTCTTCTTTAAACAGACGTTTTTTGTTATTAACTTCCTAAAATAAAATGTGTAACTGATAGAGGGTTTTGAGAACCTTCTACTCATGATAAGCTAATGAGTGAAAATGCAAGTGTCTTTAACATTAAGTATATTTCTCCATCATTCTCTCCATCAACACATCAGTGAATCTTAATTTTGAGTGCAAGCTTCAGTTTATGTGTTCCTTGTGTTCCCGTACGTTACTGACAAGCCTTTTTTGCTTTGCGCCCTCGCTCGCCATAACCTATCATCTATAGGGGAAGAGCGAAAGCTTTAGATTCATCAGTAATTTTGATCTCTGGTTTTCGACAGACCTCAATGTTTTGGGGTATCCTGATACTGAAAACATTGATATCTTGATGATGGGTGTGTGTCTGTGTGTGTGCGTGTGTGTCATTGAGGATTAGAGCTAAAACAGCTGGATGGAAAAATACCAAACTCGAAACTTTTATGAGATGATGATGTGCTGATTAGTTTTTGAGTCAAATCGTGCAAGAGAAAGAGGCGCTCTAGAGGAACCCTCCAATACTGTAATTCCACAATTAATTATGAATTCTTCTCGCCAATTGCTATCATAATGACCTATTTTATGATCAGAAAGATCAGCATTGGAATGGTAAATAATTGCTGAAATGCTATAGAATAGTTTCAATAACCTGGTTCCAAGGGTGCAAAGTCTACTGATACTCACATCCAAATTTTTTTTTTTCTTTTCTATTTTTTCTTCCTGCAGTGCTCTGACTTGCTGTTTTATCATGTTATTAAATCACCCAACACAAAAGGTATCAACTTACCTCTTAGGATCCTTTCTAAATGGGGGACAGTATGAAATGTCAAAACCAGCCATGTAACTGCTACCTGTAATATATTAGGTTTCTCACTGTTCACATTTCAGTCTGGGGATCTTTAATGACAGGGCAGCACAGTGGCGCAGTGGGTAGCGCTACTGCCTCGCAGTAAGGAGACGTTGGTTCACTTCCCGGGTCCTCCCTGCGTGGAGTTTGCATGTTCTCCCCGTGTCTGCATGGGTTTCCTTCGGTTGCTCCGGTTTCCTTCACAGTCCAAAAACATGCAGGTTATGTGGATTGGCGATTTTAAATTGGCCCTAGTGTGTGCTTGGTGTGTGGGTGTGTGTGTGTCCTGCAGTGGACTGGCGCCCTGCCCGGGATTGGTTCCTGCCTTGCGCCCTGTGTTGGCTGGGATTGGCTCCAGCAGACCCCTGTGACCCTGTGTTGGGATATAGCGGGTTGGAAAGTGAATGGATGGATGGATCTTTAATGACAGGCTAATTGTTGACTGGGAATGTCTTTTCTCCCAAACCCTTACTTCAACCCAGTTTCACCACCAATAGAAGACTTCTCAAGAGCATCCTCTGGAGCACTTAAGGGACTGCAGCTAGACAAGGAATGGGCAACCTATCTTCTCGGCTCAATCGTAACAATTAAACAAAGGCATTGACTTTTATGCTTTTTGAAAATTTGAAAATTATATTTTTTTGCATTAAAACTATTAACAGCAAATATATTATGATACACAGAATCATAAAACCTGGGTGATTTAAGTCTTCATTACGTCAAAGTAGAAATATTAAGATGTTGATGATTATTCCATTTGAAAGTTACTGTAAGTGTTCGCAAACAAAACAAAGATATAGTGAGGGACACATAGATGACTCTATGGCAGTTTTGTCAAAGCAAATTAAAGATTTTTGAAACAGACATTTCCTTAAACCTCATACGTATATCCGACATTGCAGGTTGGATTGACAAAAAAAAAGCCTTAGTCTTGTTTCAGTTTTTCCCTTTCCTAAAATCACTCTGAAGAACCTGCCACTAACATGACTTAGTACTTAGCAAAAATAGCAAAGCTTTTAAATTTCAAACATATTTTAGAACATTAGAACATTACAACAACTTTTAGGAGAACAGGCTATTAAGCCCCAAAAAGCTCTCAAAATCTATTTCCCTAATTCATTCTCTATACATCTTTGTTGTGTTGTAATGTTATTTATTACTAAATAAGTCCTTCAATACATTTCCTGTGGAGTCTTACAAGAGTACCTTAATCGTGGGTGTACTTGTGAGATCTTAATTGTTGTTATTAATACCTTAACAAGTGCCAGTAACTTAAGAAACTTTTCTTATTAAAAGTTCAGTTAAATCTTCGCCCTGTCTTATAGCACATAAATATACTCGTGGCCAAAAGTTTTGAGAATGACACAAATATTAATTTTCACAAAGTTTGCTGCCTCAGTTTTTATGATGGCAATTTGCATATATTCCAGAATGTTATGAAGAGTGATCAGATGAATTGCAATTAATTACAAAGTTCCACTTAGCCATGAAAATGAATTTAATCCCAAAAAAAAACATTTCCACTGCATTTCAACCCTGCACACAAAAGGACCTGCTGTCATCATTTCAGTGATCCTCTAGTTAACACAGGTGAGACAAGGCTGGAGATCACTCTGTCATGCTGATTGAGTTAGAATTGTTTGGAGAAAAAAAGGTGAGTGCTACAATCAGTCCTGTGTCATGCCAACAGTTAAACATCCTGAGACCAGTTGGTGCCACGGCCCACCTGCCAAGTTGTTTTGCCTGCCTAAGGTAAAGTCATCCCTGATGGAGGATCACAGGAATCGTGGGGTACAGGGTCCTTTCATCGGATTGGCTGGCCCAGAAATGTTTCAGCTATGGAATGGCCAAATGGGGGAGGCAGCTTGATGGCTGAGATCTCCAGGACTCTAAACAAATCCAAATCATGTTACGTGATATCATCTACTGTTAAATTCTGGTCCGTACTTGTAAAATGTTTATTTTTATACTGTATTGAGAATTTGTTCTGATCTGTGTATTGTATTGTATTGAGCCCCTTCTTTTTGACACCCACTGCATTCCCATCCTACCTGGAAAGGAGTCTTTTTTTGAACGGCCTTTCCCAAGGTTTCTTCCATTTTTTCCCTACAAGGGTTTTTTTGGGAGTTTTTCCTTGTCTTCTTAGAGAGTCAAGGCTGGGGGGCTGTCAAGAGGCAGGGCCTGTTAAAGCCTATTGCGGCACTTCTTGTGTGATTTTGGGCTATACAAAAATAAATTGTATTGTATTGTATTCTTCTCCCAACCATCCAAGAACAGTCTGATGATGAACAATGCCTTTTCCAGGATAATGGAGCACCGGGCCATATGGCAAAAGTTATAACTAAGTGGTTCAGGGAAGAAAACATCAAAACTTTGGCCAGGAAACTCCCCAGACCTTAATCCCATTGAGAACTTGTGGTCAATCCTCAAGAGGTGGGTGGACAAACAAAAACCCACCAATTCTGACAAACTCCAAGCATTGATTATGCAAGAATGGGCTGCCATCAGTCAGGATTTGGCCCAGAAGTTAGTTGATTGACAGCAACCAAGGTGAATTGCAGAGGTCTTGAAAAAGAAAGAAGGGCCAACACTTCAAATATTGACTTTTTGCATAAACTTGATGTAATTGTCAATAACAGCCTTTGAAACTTCTGAAAGGCTTGTAATTTTACTTCAGTATACCATAGAAACATCTGACAAAAAGATCCAAAAACACTGTAGCAGCAAACTTTGTGAAAACCAATACTTGTGTCTTCTCAAAACTTTTAGCTATGACTGTACATCTCCAAAATAACATCAAGTCAAGTTTAAAGGTTCCTAAAGTCCTACTCTTCATCACTCTACTTCCAGGTGTTTATGTTGGTCTATATGAAGAAATACTTATATTTGTACTAATTTGTTCTTCAGTTTCCAACTATGCCCTCATTGTCTTGTTGAACTCATTTTAAAGTAATACACTGGATCCACTGTACTAATTCATTTAATAATTTTAGAAAAATTAAATCACGTCACCTGTTAATCTCTGCTTAAATTGAAATATTCAACTTCTTTCATCTTTTTTCCCATCACATAACCTGCAGTCCCAGAATCTGCCTATTCTCTCTCCTCTGGACTTTTCTAGTGCTGCTTTGTCATTTTTGTAGTCCGGAGACCAAAACACAACACTCCAGGTGGGGCCTCACAAGTGCATTATCAAGTTTAACCACATAATGAGAATAGAAATATGTGAATTCTTCTAAATGATTGCAGGGTGTTTTGCCACTTCCAGCATAGCAGATTTGCTGAGTCTTCCTCCAACTCTTAAAATTCCTTCTTGCAGGACTGGGTCCAGTTTGTAGATTTTACTACCTTTCTTCACATGCTGATTTTTGTTTAAGGCTTTAACCTCCTCTGGGTAAGCTTGTAGTTGGCTGAGACCAATAAGTTTGTCTTCTGTTTTAGACAAGTCATTTAGAGACAGTGGTTTCAGCCTCATTGTTGATTTGTATTCCTTCATATGTTCTGTGATTTGTGTTTTTTATTTTTCTGGGCTGTTTTCAGATTGACTGACTGTATATTGAATTGCCTTTCTCTCTTCTTTCAAACACAGTAGCACTTCTTTGAACCTAAGGAACCACACTACTGCTTTCTTTAAATTGTGCCATTTTGAGTACTACTCTACGAGTCTTTTTACTGGTTCAGTTTTTTCTTCTACTCTTGTAAGATCTACTACATAGCTTTTGATTTCCGGATTATCTCTAATAGACAGGTCCACTTCATTCGGTCTCATAGGTCATTGGTGCTCTGGCCGTAGCAGGAAGTTTGGGCTTTGTATCCAAGTCTTACTTTTGATGAAGCTTTCTATTGTCAATCCTCTTGATACCTGATCTGCAGGATTTTGTGCAGATGCGACATTCCTCCATTGCGAAGGGTTGTGTGTGCTCTCTGGTCACTGAGGCTCTGTTGGCAACATAAGTTTTGTAGTGTGCACTTTCATTTGCAATGTACCTTAATACTGTAGTGCTGTCCGTCCAAAAGATTGACTCTTGCAGGGGAATCTGTAGTTCTTGTTTTAACATTTTGTCCATTTTGACTGCTGCCACTGCTGCTGTAAGTTCCAACCTTGGTAACATTTCAGTGGTGCCACTCTTGATTTCCCCATTATAAATGAACAATGTCTCTTATGTTCTGTATTAGTTAGGAGGAGGTAGGAGACAGTGCCATACCCGTTTTCTGAAGCATCTCCAAAATGATGTATTTGCGCAGTCATTATTTGACCAAATCCAGGTGTTTTAATGCACCTGTTTACATTGTAATCCACAAGTAGCTGCAAATCGTCCATCCATTTGTTCCATTGCTGGACATACTTAACCTTCACTTCTTGATACCATGCATATTTCTCTTTACACAGTTCTCTTAAAATAAGCTTAGCAGGCAATATGACTGGCACTAAAAATCCAAGTGGATCGTATATTGAACTGACCACTGACAGAATACCTGGAACTTGAAACTTGAAGTTTCCTTTTGAGTTCAATAGTACGTTGTTCTGCAATGCAATGATTATTTGGCACTTTAAGTGTCTCATCTTTAAAAGGCAGATTAATGCAATAGTGTCCATCCACTAGCCTGGCAGTATCTGAAGCTATGCGCATGAACTTAATGTCCTCCTGTGACATTTCCTCCTCCTCACAGCTGAACTCTGGAAAGTCTATATTGTATTGCTGGAATAACATTTGTTCTACCTCCATTATTGTCACATGATTGACTGAATAACTTTGCAGCCTTTCTTTGTATGTCCCTTTTATCAGTCCATTAACAGTCCATCCAAGGACTGTTTTCACAGCATAAGGTCCTTCATCTTCACTATGTATGATTTGCCATGGCTCCATGACTTTACGGGCATCTGTACCTAATACAGTAATCCCTCACTTATCGCGGGAGATAGGTTTCAAGGCCGACCGCGATAACTGAATTTCCGCGAAGTAGGGACACTATATTTATTTAATTATTTAACGTGTATTTGGACGTTTTTAAACCCTCCCTGTATTGTTTACAACCCACCATTTACTCTATTAAAAACAGGGACAACTGCTAAGCAATATGAAATCGGTAGATAAGTTTACACTTACTGTATAGCGAAGTACACGTAGCAGCTTGTAGGCGGTCATGACGTCGTCGACCTTGTTGCAAAGATTCCTAAAGCAGATTCCATCCAGACTACTGCCTTATCACGTCCACTTGAAACTCGTTTTGCACCCTGGTTAAAGGACACTGCGGCTGTACATCTTATATGCTTTTCCTCCTTTTTAAATAAAAAGAATCGATGTCCTGCAGCGGTGTAGCTGTTCCCTTCCTTCAACATATCCAAAACTTTTACCTTTTCTGCAATCATTTGCATCTTATGTTGGTGCTTGGACACGGCCCCTGAAGCATTAGCACGTTAATGATGAATGAGTGAGATGAGACTTCCTGGTTAATGCAACACTCCGTCGCTGAGCCAATCAGCAGCACACAGGAACTTAACTGCGTGCTCTGATTGGGTAGCTTCTCAGCCATCCGCCAATAGCATCTCTTGTATGAAATCAACTGGGCAAACCAACTGAGGAAGCAAGTAAAAAGACCCATTGTCCGCAGAAACCCGCAAAGCAGCGAAAAATCCGCGTTATGAATTTAGATATACTTACATATAAAATCCGCGAAGTCGTGAATCCGCAAAAAGTGAACCGCGAAGTAGCGAGGGATTACTGTAACAATAATATTAATAATAGAATTGTGATAATATTATTGCTTTGGTTAGCATTTACAGTCATATGAAAAAGTTTGGGAACCCCTCTCAGCCTGCATAATAATTTACTCTACTTTCAACAAAAGAGATGACAGTGGTATGTCTTTCATTTTCTAGGAACATCTGAGTACTGGGGTGTTTTCCGAACAAAATTTTTTAGTGAAGCAATATTTAGTTGTATGAAGTTAAATCAAATGTGAAAAACTGGCTGTGCAAAAATTTGGGTACCCTTGTAATTTTGCTGATTTGAATTCATGTAACTGCTCAATGCTGATTACTTGCAACACCAAATTGGTTGGATCAGCTCGTCAAGCCTTGAACTTCATAGACAGGTGTGTCCAATCATGAGAAAATGTATTTAAGGTGGTCAATTGCAAGATGCGCTTCCTTCCCTTTGACTCTCCTCTGAAGAGTGACAGCATGGGATCCTCAAAGCAACTCCCAAAAGATCTGAAAACAAAGATTGTTCAGTCTCATGGATTAGGAGAAGGCTACAAAAAGCTTTCTCAGAGGTTTAAACTGTTAGTTTCAGCTGTAAGGAATGGAATCAGGAAATGGAAGGCCACAGGCTCAGGTGCTGTTAAACCCAGCAGGTCTAGCAGGCCAAGAAAAATACAGGAGCAGCATATGCGCAGGATTGTGAGACAACCCACAGATCACCTCCAAAGACCTGCAAGATCATCTTGCTGCAGATGGTGTATCTGTACATCGTTCTACAATTCAGCGCAATTTGCACAAAGAACATCTGTATGGCACTGTATGCACTCATGCCACTAACAGAGTCGATTGTATGCAAATGCTCATTTAGACAAGGTAGATTCATTTTGGAATAAAGTACTTTGGATTGATGAAACAAAATTGAGTTATTTGGTGATAACAAAAAGTGATTTGCATCGCGGAAGAAGAACACCGCATTCCAAGAAAAACACCTGCTACCTACTATCAAATTTGGTGGAGGTTCCATCATGCTGTGGGGCTGTGTGGCTAGTTCAGGGACTAGACCAATTGTTAAAGTCGAGGGTCGGATGAATTCAACCCAATATCAACAAATTCTTCAGGATAATGTTCAAGCATCAGTCACAATGTTGAAGTTACGCAGGGGTTGGATATTCCAGCAAGAAAATGACCCAAAACACAGTTCGAAATCTACAAAGGCATTCATGCAGAGGGAGAAGTACAATGTTCTGGAATGGCCGTCACAGTCTCCTGACTTAAATATCATCGAAAATCTATGGGATGATTTGAAGCAGGCTCTCCATGCTCGGCAGCCATCAAATTTAACTGAACTGGAGAGATTTTGTATGGAAGAATGGTCAAAAATACCTCCTTTCAGAATCGGAGGCGTCTAGAGGCTGTTATATTCGTAAAAGGAGGCTCAACTAAGCATTGAAGTAATATCTCTGTTGGGGTGCCCAAATTTATGCACCTGTCTAATTTTTTTATGATGCATATTGCATATTTTCTGTTAATCCAATAAACTTAATGTCACTGCTGAAATACTACTGTTTCCATAAGGCATGTCATATATTAAAAGGAAGTTACTACTTTGAAAGCTCAGCCAATGATAAACAAAAATCCAAAGAATTAAGAGGGCTTCCCAAACTTTTTCATATGACTATATCTGGGGTAGATGCACGATAAGACCATTTCTTGGCATCTTCTTGTATAGGAATGTTCTTCTTATTCACAGGTATAAGGTTCACTGTGTACACTTCTGGTAAATCAAAGAATGTGTTTTCCTCTATCCCACAGACTTGTAACTCCGTTAAAACTGTACACTTTCCTAATTTCTGTCTATTTACTTTGTCCCTTTCTACAGTACTGATGCAGATGTGAGACTTTCTTCCAGAAAGATTTAACTGCTCTTGTAAACTTTCTGTGCAAAATGTAGCTGAGCTTCCAGAGTCCATCAGAGTATATGTTTCTACACATTTTTCATTCGTTTCAGACTTAACTTTAACTGGAGTCACAGCTAAGACACACTCTTTACCTACCCCGGTAACAGTACAAGTCTCTAGTGGTTCCACAGAAGTATGAGAAGAAGAAATGTTCTTCTTTTCCGACTTAGCATTCTCCTTTTTAGCAGGTGTGGCTTTATTGTCGTTATCTATTTCCTTATTCATATGCAGAATGATTGGATGTAGATGAGAGCATATTTGGCATTTAATTCTTTCTTCACAGTCTTTACTAAGATGTTCTTGTTTAAGGCCCTTAAAGCATAAGCCTTTAGATTTCAAAAAGTCAATTCTACTTTCATAAGTTATTTTCTGAATTGCACTGCATTCATCAAGATCATGATTTTCATTGCCAAAAAAAACAGTGCTTACTGCTTGTACGTCCAGTCATCTCCGCCTTTTTGACAGAGGAGTCTGTATCCCTTTTTTCATCAGCAATAGCAGAGTTTGCTTTCAAAGGATGCTTCTCTTGATCAGTCCTGTCCTTTTCCTTCTTGAAGGTACGGCTTTGTAGAACTGAGCAGTATGCAAAGTTGATGTTGCCCGTTTCAATACTCCAAACTTTGCATTGCCACGGTGCTACTAGGTCTTGAAGTTTGGAGACTATAGTACAAAGGTTATCATTACTTTCAAATTGTTGTTCACCTTGTAAGTTGGACATGATGTTCATACACCCGGCAAGAAAGATTGCATAATCCCTCAGACCTTCTCCATCGTTTGACTTTATTTGTGGCCACCCTATAGCTGGTTTCTATAAAGACTTTCGAGCTTCATTCTGGCTTTTTGGTAACCTTCTGCCGGTGGCAAGTATTTACAGTTTTTAACAATCTTGTGAGGTGAACCTTTAGTAAACTGTGCCAAGAAGTCCAATTTATCTAGGAGATTCCCTATCACCTCATCGATAGCTCGGTCAAATGTTACAACAAAATCCACATATTTCAAGGGATCACCATCAAATATTGGGATCTTTCTGTATGGCACATAAGGCACTTGAGTCTTATACTGCTGTTCTTTCTGGTGTTTGTAATACTGTTCATAAAGCGGTTGTTTAGGAAGTGCTGGTGCTTTATTTTGCTGATTATAAAGCGGTTGCTGAGGATTGTTTTTACTTTCATTTTTACACGGAAAGTTACAAATACTTGCAGCATGTGGCTTTACAATTTTCACATCTGGTTTCTGAGGATCTCTATAAGGATTTGGTTTTCCTGGACTGTGATTGCGTCCTTTAAGAGCTCTCAATTTTGCATTGGATTCTGCGATAGCTGCTTCCAATTCCAATTTATCTCTTTTAGCCTTCAGCTGTGCTTCTTCAAATTCTCTTTTGGCTTTCATCTGTGCTTCTCCCATATCTAGAGCTTGTTGCCTTTTTTGAGTCTGTGCTTTAGCCAACAGCACAGCAAGTGCTGCCTTTTGAGATCTGAGGGCACTAACTGAAGTAGCCTCTGAACTTGCGCGACTTTTAGTTTTTGCAGAAACTTGGGAGACATTGAGTGAAAGGGAAATATCATCCTTCGTTCTGGAATCCATGAATTGGTTACCAGAAAAGTCAGGTTGCTGCTGGTTGAGGCTTTTATTTTGGCATACTTCCATAATCCTATCTATTATATTTCCCCAAAACCTATGTATAGTTTTTGTTTTAGCATCAATGTCCCTTTGTATCATTTTTCTTGACATCTTCGGTGCTCTGGATGGATAAAAGTTTATTGCTTAACCTTTAATATTCCAATCTCAAGTTGAAGAACTCATTCTTGATAATTGATTCTATTTTTTACAGTTATATTCCTTTTGTTGTAAATCCTTTACGTATTTCATCAGATTAGATAATTGATCATATCTGTAGTCTATTTCCAAATGAAGGTTAGTTGTTATTGAATTGAACGGCTTTCTGTCGTCTTAGAGATGGTCCTTTGTGACGTTACATTCATCGTGACTTCCACTAACACCACTCAGACTTTCGTTTGGCGTTTGATATTTCCTCTGGCTTCCGGATTCAGATGCCATGATGATCTTACACCAGGACAGGACAGGTTCCCTTTTAAGGTATTTAAGCTCCTTCACTTTATACAATCTTGCAAGGAGCGCTAGCAAATCTTTCAAATGTCCAACTCCGATCAATGATAAAGATTAAAAGTACCTGTCGAGTCTTTTCAAGTTGTCGTTGTTTTCTTCTGTCATAGTCCGACATCAGGCTTAGAACACGCACGTTTCTTTCTTTTAATCCAAGGCAGGTTTCAAGCTTTCAGTCTTTAGCGTAGCTGCCAGGGTGTAAGGCAAGTTCAAGCACGGGTAAAACATGTAACGAAAGAAATCTCTCAGTCCAAAAGTTTGTTTTAACAATATTTATTGAGAATTAAAGGCAAATAATCAACACAAGAATAAAGAAAAAACTAGTTACACATGTAGAATAAAAGGCAAAAAAAAAGGAAAAATATATCTTCTGTAAACTTATCTTTGCTTAAGAAACTTTAGTTATTTCTGTACTTAAAAGTTCTTTACTTCTTCTGTATGCTTTAAGCCAGGGGTGGGCAAAGTCATTCCTGGAGGGCCGCAGTGGCTGAAGGTTTTTGTTCAAACCCAATTGCTTAATAAGAAGCACTTAATGTGAATTTCCCATTGGGATTAATAAAGTATCTATCTATCTATCTATCTATCTATCTATCTATCTATCTATCTATCTATCTATCTATCTATCTATCTATCTATCTATCTTATTGCTCTAGAAACACTTGTGCTTCATTTCAGTTATCTTCCTCATTAAGATTTTGAACCCTTATTGCTTATTTAAGTCTTAAACAGCTGCATTCTCGGTTTTTAATTGCTCCTTATTAGCAATTAGATGCAAATGACAAAAGAAACCAGCAGTTATCCATTTTGCTTGTTACCCTTTACACCTGTGTGTATTTATCATGCACTATTTGGTTTAATTAAATACTTGGAAGGAAAGAGAAGAGAAAAAAGTGAATTATTGAGAATTACCCATCCGTTTTACACTTCAAAGTATTTAGATGATATCCTTAGAATGGAAAAAAAAATCTAGGATATGAGAATGACTTGACATAGCAGAGTTAAAGCACTAGCAAGCCATGAAATGTAATTATTGACAAGGATTGTTTTCTAATTAAGCAACTGGGTTGGAACAAAAACCCGCAGCCACTGCGGCCCTCCAGGAATGACTTTGCCCACCCCTGCTTTAAGCGTATGGTGCAGCACTTAAATTAAGTGCTTTTGTCTTACATGTTACTTAACACGCACAAAAGGCCCAAGAGGCACTGTTTAAAACCATGTGCCCTCTACACCTTACACATGGGAAGGCTGATCACTAACTGAGAATAATGTTTAATCAGAGCTGTTAGAAATGGTTAGAATATACCAATTTAATTCTACTTATGGGGGTTATAGGAACCTCCGATAGATTTTGCATTGTCATCTAGTAAAATATTTATGAATCTTATTTAACTAGGAAATGGCTTTTACACATCCGGCCCCTAATTGTTTATGCTAGGGCAGAAATCAATTACTTTAACATTACTTAGTAAGAGCCTTCACTACTTTAATAAACTTAAACCAAACTTAAGAAACTTAAAACTTAAATTCTACTGTAAGAGCACAAATACAATTTGTGGCAGATGATTGGGTCCACTATATTGTCATTTAGTAAAACATTTATGAATCTTATGTAACTAGGATATGGCTCTTACAGTTTAAATACCTAAGGGTCAATATCACAAGTAAATATAAAGCTCTTTTTCAACAGAATTTTGCTGTTTGCATGGTCAAAATTAAATAAGATGTGCATAAACCGTCTACCCTCCATCTTACTTTAGCAGGGAGAATTAACATTGTTAAGATAAATATCCTCTCTAAGCTTCTGTTCCTATTTCAAAACGTCCCATATACATTAAGCCAATCTTTTTTTAAGAAATTAGAATCAATCATAACCTCATTTATTTGGAATTCGAAAAACCCACACATTCAAATGGCGTCCCCACAATGACCTAAATCAGTAGGTGGCATGGCTCTGCCTAATTTTCAGTTTTATTACTGGGTAGCAAACATTAATGCTATAAAAACCTGGACATTGGCACAAATAGATGAACACACACTAGCTTGGTCTGCAATAGAAATTAAATCATGTAGTACTTTTTTATATTCTTTGCTTTGTATACTAGTAAATACAAGTTATCGCCAATATACTAACAACCCAATTGTTCTTCATTCACTCAGAATATGGAACCAATATGGGAAGCACTTCAAGTTAGAGAATATTTTATCTGTGGCACCTCTACATGATTGCTACCTTTTTCCACCCTCTCAAACTTACACAATTTTTAATTTATGGAAAATGAATGGAATTAAATCATTTAGAGATTTGTATATAAATAATGTGTTTGCATCCTATGAATAATTACACTCCAAATTTAGTCTCCCATCAATGCAATTTTTCCACTCTCTCCAAATTAGAAACTTTACCAAATCAAATCTGCCTGATTTTCCTTACCTCCCACCTGTTTCTATTCCAGAAGAGATATTGATCAGTCTTGGGGACTCAGATACTATTTCTATAATATATAAAAACATTTTAAAGTCCCTTCCTTTTAAAGATACCAAAGTACAATGGGAAAAGGATATCTTACTCATTTCAGAACATTTCAGAAATGGAGTGAAAGGCAGCCACACACAGAATTCACTCTAGCTTCATATGTGCAAAGAATTTAATTATTCAATGTAAAATTTTTTATCGAGCACATCTATCTCGCTTAAAATGTTTCCAGGGCAAGATTCAACCTGTGAATTTTGCAATCGAGCTCCAGCTTCACTAGGCCAAATGTTTTGGGTGTGTACCCAATTAACATCTTTCTGGCCAAAATTTTTTAAATGCCTTTCAGACAGCCTTCGTGTCACAATCCCTCCTAACCCACTAACAGCTGTGTTTGGTGGGCTTCCAGTTGGGCTTAAAGTGGAGAAGGACAAACAAACTTTTATACTGAGGGAAAAAGACTCCTTTCTCTCTTTACTACTCTCAATTGTTTTACTCTGGCTGTTGACCTTCCTCTCTTTGTCATGGTTGGACGTTGATTTGAATTTAGTTTTGTTAAGTTTTGATTGATTGTATGGAATGTTATATGCTTTTAATAAATTCAATAAAATATAAAAAAAGAAATGTTGTTATGTCTGTTCACCATGAAATCATGAGATTAAAATTTTTTGTCCATCACTACACACAACAGGGTGTATTGTTCTTTAAAATAAACTGTGAAGAATGATGCAGAGCTTAGACTGATCCTTTTGTCAGGAAGAAAACTGAAATTGTTCAAGAATGTAGTTGGAAATCACAGTTACTACACCCTCTCTACAAAGTCAACATCGAATTAAAAAAGCATTCTTAATAGTATAAAACTGAAAGTTAAAATAAATCAGTAATTCTCCTAAATAGTGTGACAACCCTGCTCCAAGCAGGTTTGAGGATTTGGATATGTTGCTATGACAACACTTCCAGCAAGAGTTTTGAAAAACCGACAGATCCAGGATCAGGCCAAATCGTCAACAATTACATCCGGCTAAATGAGTAATCCACGTACGAAAAATACCCCCCAGGTTTGTTCGATGTAAACAAGGATTAGCTCACACACTTAATCAGTGTCCGTACGTGGAATTCATTCAGTCATGGCTTCACCATTCATGAATGAGCGACCAATTGATATTGGTGTGCAAATTATAAGAAGAAAATTTCATATAGAGAGGGATTTGCGCGATCAGAAAGATCCTTTATTGCTCCCGGAGGAAATTCTTTTCAAAAGATACCGCTTTAGCCGAGGGGGAATACTGTACCTCAAAAATTTATTAGGACCTTATATTCAAAGTCAAACTCGGCGAAGTCGGACTCTCGCAACCACACAGACAGTATGCATTGCTTTGAGGTTTTTTGCAAGCGGCACTTTTTTTATATACTGTAGGCGATGCGGAAAATCTAACTAAAAGTGCAGTTTGCCAGGCAATTCGTAAAGTCTGTTTGGCTCTGAAATATTTCCTTCGGGTTTTCATTGTGTTTCCTGGACACCTGCGTGTGCAGACAATAAAAGAGGCATTTCATGCCATTGCAGGTAGGTAACACACAGGCAAAAACACCCACAATTCCATAAAGAATCTCACAATCTGCCTAACATTCTCATTACCCAGGATTTCCAAATGTGATTGGAGCACATGGGACTGATCACAGTGGAGTTTGATCAAACATTATTTGGAAAATGTACCTCTCCTCCTGATGAATCATCAGACACAGTGTCTTCATCAAATATTTGACCTTTGTCAATATCTCGTTGGTCAGACACAAGTTCTAGGGATATGACATTCCCTGCAACTGACCCAACAAAAAAAGAGGGCTATATGGAACATACCTATAGCACACATGGAGGACAAATATATGCAATGACCATCCTTTACCTGAAATGAAGTGACCACTGCATCCTGCCACTGGTTCTGAGGAGAAGCTTCCCCATGAAATGCCCTCAGAAACAGGGCGATGGGCATTTTGCTGGAGAGCCAACTCTTCAGCAGGGGTAAGTTCTGGACCTCATGGACCTCCACCTGTTTTTTGCTTGTCTGCCTTCTTATTAGCTTTAGAATTAATGTTCTTTACATTATATATGATTATTTATGTCAACAATTCTTTAAATAGTTATACACCAATATTTACCAGTTTGAAGTATATTCTTGTACTTCACTTTAACCAGTTCCTGTGTTCTCCTTGTGCTCATGTTTGATCTGGAATTATGACATATTAAATAATAATTAATCTGACACATAGGGAATGAAACGCTGCTTTCAGTAACTACAATGCACACGCATTTAATTTGTCGGCCACTTTTTGCCAGCCGTCTTTTCTGGTTTGGGCTGCTTTTGCTGTGTTACCCCTTGTGCATATTAAATCTTGAAATTCTTCATGTCCTTCGAATAAAAGGTCTTGCGCCGCATGTGTGAAAAAAAAATGTGCCCGTTCTTTCGTCATTTTGTTACAGCCTATCAAAGACTTGCTGATCATGTTTTCTAGACTCAATATTTATGGCCTTTACAATCAGCGCGGGTGCGCGCATTCATCTCAGATGATTAGATCCAGCTCGACTAATCTACTACATGGCTGCGTTTGAAAAACCAACTTATCCCGGATGAGTTTCATCGGCATTAACTCATCCAAGATGAGGCATCTGATCTTGTATGATTTAAGCGACGTACGGAAAATACCCCCATGGAACACACATGAAATGCATGTGTTCCAAATAACAATATATTATTTACCCTCTACAACTCCAGGCACCTCACACTGAGATAAACAAGACTTGAGCTGGGAGAATGTTTTGCTGTTTCTGCTGCTGTGGGTTGGTTTGGGGATGGGATAGCAGGCTGTTTGCTGCTTGTGCTGATCGACCCATTTACAAGACAAAAGACGGTGATGGAGAGGTGCAAAGGGATTTAAGGTGGCTTGGGATTATAACTTTTTTTGTAGGTGTCAGAGATTCTAGTGTTAAGACATGTCTGATGGCTCAATACAATGTCTGCACGTAACAGGAAATATGTCTGGTGATTTTTTTTTCATTAGATATTTTTATTTAAATGCTAAATGACAGAGAGAATTAATACATTCAAACACTTCCATACAGGAAATAAACCTCCACTACAAGCACAAAGCTGGCTATTTCTCAATTTTTCTTGCAGTGTGAAACAGAGTTTTGCAGAAAATACCAATTTGTGTGAGTAGTTTCGCTCATAACGACCCATTTCTCTGTGGCTTTGTTAAAAAAGTCTGAAAATAAAAATTGAAAAACAAGAAATAAATAGAATTGATCTTAAACCCGGGCGACACGGTGGCGCAGTGGGTAGTGCTGCTGCCTCGCAGTTAGGAGATCCGGGTTCACTTCCCGGGCCCACCCTACGTGGAGTTTGCATGTTCTCCCCGTGTCTGCGTGGGTTTCCTCCGGGCGCGCCGGTTTCCTCCCACAGTCCAAAGACATGCAGGTTAGGTGGATTGGTGATTCTAAATTGGCCCTAGTGTGTGCTTGGTGTGTGGGTGTGTTTGTGTGTGTCCTGCGGTGGGTTGGCACCCTGCCCGGGATTGGTTCCCGCTGAATCTGAACACAGGGTCACGGGGGTCTGCTGGAGCCAATCCCAGCCAACACAGGGCACAAGGCAGGAACCAATCCCGGGCAGGGTGCCAACCCACCGCAGGACACACACAAACACACGCACACACTAGGGCCAATCCACCTAACCTGCATGGCTTTACACTAATACAAACGACATATTATGTCTGTTTTTGTCCTCTTAGACCTGACTGCTGCATTTGATCCCACAGAGCACTGCATTTTCATTGATAACATAGTTAATGAGTGGGTCTTTTCTGGAGCAGATTGATCATACTGGCAATTGAGCGAGTAATTTGAAACTACTAATTTTTTTTCAGTGGGTGGTAATTATTATTAAATGGTCCACAGAGAAAAGTATAGGGATGTGTTTTATGCACTGTAGATGGTTTTATAGCTAAGTAAGTATGTAGAAGTTTATTTACATCTCATTCCTTCTAAAGTCTTATAGTCCATATAGTTCAACATAGTAGCAGAATTTAAAGTTAGGTAGTGTTGGGCATCCAAAATAGTGCTAAGAAGTGTGTGTGTCATTAAAAAATGGAGGAGGAGATGAAAGTGAAATCTGTCTTTGTAACATGCTTGACAAATTTTGTGGCTTGTGCGAGAAGAAGACAAAATTTAGAAGTAAGAGAATGCTTGCTTAGCATATGCTAGTGTATAAATTTTACAAAGTTTTCCCTCTATTTATAACCATTTTTTGCATTTATATAGCGCTTTTCTCTCTACTCAAAGTGCTTAGCAATTGCAGGTTAAGGGCCTTACTTAAAGGCCCAACAGAGCAGAGTCCCTTTTGGCATTTATGGGATTCGAACTGGAAACCTTCCAATTGCTAGTGCAGAATCCCTAGCCTCAGAGCCACCACTCCGCCTTATTTGAGTAAAATGGCCTTGTTTGTTAAATAAAAAAACTCTGCCTGAACGAATCATAAGGCTTCATCGTTTTGAAACATTTTTTGAAAACATGTTGTTGTCATTGTAGGCTTCAAAGTGCTTTTTTCTTTGTTCTACAGAAGTAGAGTGCTGGTTAACCTGACTTTGAGCTTCTGTGTTAACCATCATTTGCACTGCTGTTATAGAAATACGGTGCTAACAGTAACACCTTAACCCCCTGTGCCTTCAGTCTCTTGAGAATTAAGTTTTGTATCTGTCACCTCCTTGTATTCCAAAATAACAAATTTAAAAATGCATTTATGTTTTAAAGAAGTATTTTTTAAATATATTGTTCATATAATAATGAAATGTACTGAAAAAGGCATAAAAGTTTCAGGAAAGTGTTCATTTTAACAATTTTATTTGTAAATTTGATTTATTTTGGCTGTGCTCTTCAATGAGCGTAGGCTCAGGGCACTGTAACAAGCTCACAGATACATAATAATAAATAATTAAATAATGTTTCCCAGGGAGCATGTGAGTGGCTTTGGTTTCATATAAGACAAGCACAAAAGCTGGTGTGTACAACAACATTTCTTTAGCATATTTTCATACAAAGGATGTAGTTGAAAGTGCTTTACAAGAATTCCGATAAATAAAGGGTACGCTACCCACAAACCTATTTTAGTCTGTCAAGAATTTCATAGTTGAACAAAATGCATTCCACTGACATTATACCAAAAACAAAATGAAGAAGTACAGTAGTTGATAAAACACTGTGAAGCCGCACAGTAGAGCTGACTGAGGATCATTGTAGCACACTACTATATCTGAGCTCACTGTGGGTGACAAATTGCACATTAGTGTTTACTGAAAGTGTCACAGGGCAGGACAGTTTAATACTTTGAGACCACAGGGGAGAAGGGGAGATCACCTTCCTTCTTATTTTGACTTGTTTTGCCTTAAGTGAATTTTTTTTCTAATCCTTTATTCACCATATACAATTACTTGTATTAGGAATTTGTCATTTTTAGCATAACCTAACTTACTCTGTAGAGACACACACACAGTTTTTTGGGGCCAGAATGCAGGGTCAGCTATTTGTACAGTGCCCCAGGAGCAATTGCAGGTTAATTGCAGGTGGCCTTGCTCAGGGCCCAAAAGAGTACAATACCTTCATTCACTGCCAGGATTCGAACCAACAACCTTTGAGTTACCAGGCCAGATCCTTTAGGCAGAGAGCCACCACTCTACTCCTCTAACTAAGAATCATTAATTTTAGCATAAAATACAAATATAAATTCAGTTTTTGAAGTGTTTGGTCTTCAAAGCTGATGTAATGAGCAAAAACAAACAACTTTTATAAAGTGTTCCATATATTATGACAAGACTGCACTTACTGAACAGACATCCAAATGGAAAAAAATTGTATTAGGAGCAAAAAGTTAAACAAAAGCAAAACTATATTTGTGCAGCACACATCTACAAGTGCAATATACAAAGCAAACAAATAGGCCCTAGGCCCGTGTAGGCCCAGTGTGGGTAAACATATTGACCCTATTTGGCAGCCTACAATGGCCCAATTGAGATTTGCACATTGGGGCAACATTGGCCCCATAACACTGGCTTAATGTGGGCAAACAGAGAGGGAGCCTAAATTTAGTCACAAACCTGAAAAATGTCCATACTTTACTAGCCCATCCATCTACAGGTTATCCATCTGAAGCCAAGTATATTCAGTCCCGGCCAGTTTTTGGATGGAAGAACATCAAGGTGTGACGAGCAGGTTCAGCTCCATGCTCCTCTTCTATTAGGGAGCCCTTGAACCCATCACCGTCGGTAATGTCACCGATGAGCTAGACAGTGAGGCAATAAACAATTGAGCAAAGGGGATGATGTTTAAAGTGCAAAAGTGCTTTTATTAAAAGAACAAATCAAAAGTGCAACAGTGCAGTTTTCAAAGTTCAATAAATAAATAAACAATCCATTAAAGAAACATGGAGGTTAAAAGACACAAAAACAACAATCCTTTAAAACGAGGTTCAAACATCAACAGGAAGCAGTCTTTAAAAACAAATGACAATCCCGGTGCTTTTTAGTTACTCTGGCGGTCCCCCTGCTACTCCTGTTTGAGCTGCTCTACAGGCGAGACGCTCTTTCTGCAGCTGGCCTTCTACCTGCTCCTACTGCAACTGTCAGTAGCCTTTCCGATCCTCGGCTCCGGTCGGCTTACCCTGACAGTGACCTGGGAAATCCACCAACGGCCAAGGCTCTCACGTGGTGGACACCACATTCCCAAGTCCCGATTCCCCGCGGTCTTCCGTGGAGAATCATCCACTTTCTCGTCACTCCTGTCCTTCATAAAGCTCTGCGGGAGCGACAACAACTACGCCTGGGGTGTCGGCCTCACACCCAAGTTGTCTGTTCAGCTGCTGTGAGCTTGTTCACTCACTCACTCGCACCGGCGCACTCGCTCTCTCTCCCTTCCATTCTTCCTTCCTGCTTCCTTCTGCCACCTCCATTTCCTTCTCTTTTTCCTTCTTTTCTTTCTACCTGTTCTTTTTCCTTTTAACCGGCTCGTGCTTCGCTATATATGCGGGGAGGACATGGCAGCTGCAGCCCATTAGCCACAGGAACAAAAATGGATGTGGGCAGTTTCCCACCTGTGCACTTAGGTGAAAACCGCCCACACCACAGATCGCCCTGCGGCTTGCTACAGCCACCACGCCCCCTCGCTAAGCCGCAAGCGCGGCGATTATTTATTTAATTAAAAATGGCCTTTGGTGGGAGAGCTGTGGACCCATAACACCACACAAGGGTATTGGCGTGGCCAGCATGGGGCACTTACCCTATGGTCTGAATGCGGATCCCAATGCCCCAGTGCAGTGATGGAGACACTGTGCTGTAAAAATGGAGCCACACTTCAGATGAGATGTAAAACTGAAGTCCTGACTCTCTGTGATCATTAAAGATCCCTGACCATCTTTTGAAAAGATTTGGGTCTATCCCAATGTCCCAACTAAATTGCCCATCACAGCCCTGTCCATCCTGGCCCCCTAATCATCCCCTGACTCTAATTGGCTGTCTCTCTTATGCCTTTACCACCTTATAGATAATGTGTCGTGAGCATACTGACGCAATTGGTGGTGGTTCATTGGTGGTGGTTCCCTCTATCTAAACAAGTTTTCCATTAGGCTTACACACTATTAGAACTTAAAGAAATAATTAGGGGAAAAGTCGTATTTTTCATTAATTTCTTTTCTCATACTTTGCCTTCACAAAGTATTAAGACTTTTTCACTGCAGCCTTATGGTAACGTCATTTCAAAACAAGTTCAATATTTCAGGATTTTTTTTTTTTTGTTTTTAAAATAATAAATTTCCAAAAATTGCTAAAATCCCATTTTTAGTTTGTCATTCTGCAGTATTGAGTCTTTTTTGAGAGAAAAAAATAAATTGAAATTATTTTATCACAAGGCTGCAACATAAAATGTGAACAAAGTGAAGGGGTTTGAATAATTTTTGGATCCAGGGTATGTATTATACTTTTGTTCCACACATGCTGTTTTTAATAACTCAATGAGCCTTTAATAATTGTGTTATATTTGTATAATAATTCACAGCACATTTTCATTGGTCCTGTGATCATCTCACATAGCCATTGTTTTTTTTGTGGCACTCTGGGAAATTTTAAGGCCATCAATTGTTAGTATTGCACAGCCTCTGGATGAGTTACTGATGTTCAAATGAAAACAGTGAAGAGAGATAAGAGTGACCATGAGACATTAGGGGAGATGGGACACTGGCTCTAGGTTGAGTCCAGCACCATAAAACCAATGAGGTCCCATCCATCCAGTGTCAGCCTGATTCAGTGTTATTTTTTTTGGTCCAATCCAGTAGCTGCCTGCCATCGTGTGAGTTTTGATGTGACTTTTTCCTTTGTCATGCAGAAGAAAGAGTGATGTCGTAATCATAATGGACTGAACAGCTGATACTGGCAGCAACTGGATTGTGGGTGACACCGGAGTGCGAGAGCATTAGATACTGATGCACATTGTGATATATTGGTGTCTTCTGCGATCCACAAATCTCAATACCACTTTCCTTTCTTAGGCTGTGCTTGGTGAGCTGAGGATCAATAAACTTGACCCTGAGGTGGTACAGTGGAGAATGACAGTTCAACTAGTTTGTACATCAACATTTTATTTAGCCCTCCAAATGAGCTCAGACTAGTCCTCTGAATTATTGATTTCACCCTTTAATTGTATAGTACCTGTGAATGAGGATCATTCTCTTTCAACAACAATTTGTTCAAATGCTAACATCTGCATTTCAAGTTTGAATTTCGTGTGTTCATCTTTGTCTGAATGACCTTTGTCCATTCTAGACAAATAGAGCCAGATGCTTACTAAACTTATTTAAATGAGTGAGGAGAACAAGGTGAAGTTGAAAAGAAAGAAGAGTGAGGCTGTGTGTGAGTTAGGTTTATTTGGTGTCAGAATGGTTCACACAGTGCATGATGGTTAGGTCTGAGTCATCTTTTGTTATAGTGTCTGTGCTTTTTTAAATAGATTGTGGTTAATAACCAAGCCTTGACACAACAAAGAGGTGTGGGACAGCTTCCTATATACTTGAGAATTGGCTGCAAATGCAAAAAAGGTTGAGAAAAAATAGTCTTTACAGACAAGAGTCCAAAACAGAGCTGAAGAGGTTAGGAAACATGACAGATATAAAGTTGAAGAGCAGGGAGACGAGGAATTTTGGAGCCAGAACTGGAAATGAGGTCATTAGGAGGTGGGCTCTTCTGTTGGTATGGGAGTGATGTCTTCTGGGGTGAAACCGAAAGTCACGTCATGGGAGTCATGTAGAATTTCCCACATTTGGTCTGTGGGAAGATAAGAGAAAGGATTGATGCCCTCTGCCACCCCCTGGTCTGACCAGGAATTACTTTTCTTTTGAGTCCTTTAGCTGCCTCCCATGCGCATGTGTGTGACAAGATATAAATGACCAGTGGAAAGTGAGCAAGACTGAGAGCAGCAGGCTTCAGTGTCCACCTTAAACCTCACAAGACACTGTACAGTAATGATGGAGAGAGCTTTTCCTTCTTGTAATTTGCAAACAGAGAAATCTGTAGACACATGGTGGCCTCCTGCAGAAAACCATGGTCTTCAACCACAGTTGTGAAAGGGGTCAGGGCAAAAGTAAAATTAAAACAAAATCTGATTTGAAGAAACCATTTATCCTTGTTTTTACACACTGAGGTTAGTCCAAGGGTTACTTAAAGTAGACAGGTGGCCACACTGACTGTGCAGAGTCAAAAGGTTCAGCACAGGGCAGCCATTTTTACTTCTTGACAGAGCCTGTCAGGCCTTTTACACCTCATACAGGTGACTCAGGAGAGCTTTTGATATATTTGTATATATTTTTCTGCTTGTTACAATTTTTCAGCTGTTCTTAAACAACAACCACATTCACAATCAACAAACCCAATTAGTAAAGAGCTCAGACTTTCTACATGGCCTCCAGTTTCATCCACAGGTGATATGATTCCTGAACAGACAGTTATAAAATACATATTTTGTGTATATATTGTGACCAGTAGGGGACGTTCCAGCAAAAAACTACTACTACACAAGTCCTGTGTTCGAACAACTGATTTATTGTGTACAAATACATTTCAAAGGCTTCTTCAAAGGTTGAACAAGCACAATTATAAGCAAAAGTTGTCTTCTCTGTCTCTTCCCTCTCTTCCACTCCTTCTCCTCCTATGTGATCTTCATCCTCATCCATCCGACTCTCACTCATCAACTGAGGAGGAGTGGCTTCCTTTATACTGGGCCTGGGAGTGGTTCCAGGGCCACCACATTTAATCCAGGAAACACTAACAGGTCATACAGAACCTCCCTAAAAGGAGGAAATCATCTCCCTACAGCTCCTTCTTGCAGCTCCCATGAGACCTAGCAGGGCTGCTCATGCTGTGCTACCCATCTAAAACAGGTTGAAATCAGTGTAGGCCTCAGAGCTAACGTTTGCAGTGCATCATGCAATGTGTATGTCTCTGCTGTATGCCATTTGGTATTGGATTCATAAAAGCCACTCTAATCTTTGTGATGCACCATCTTTTGGAATGACAGAGACACAGCAACCGGATGGACACTCAGACAGACATGCAGACACTTTTTTTTTTTTTATTAAGGTGGATTATGCTATGAATACTTTTGTGTGTGTGTGTCTTTTTTGTAGTCACTCTTTTGTTGGTATTGTATCAATGTTATTGATCTGAGGATTCATGCAAGACATTGATTTCATTGTACTGTGTGCACATAACAAGAAAGCAATCTTAAAAACTTCTACAGAGCCAACAATTACAGACAAATCCAAACTTAGCCTCAATGCTTTTACATGCACTAGAACTGTGCACACAAATGTCACATACAACAGTTGATTTAAACATTTAATAGCATCTTCAATGACAAAGTATGGTGATAAAAAAATGCCATATTTAAGATTATTTTAATAAATGTTCAAACCAACTATATTGAGCTGTAATTGTACTTCTCAAACAAAATATAATAAAACAATGCTTCTACCAAATGGCAATAAATTCATGTAAATGTATCTTTACTGATGACCTACAATTATCTTGTCAATTCATTTTGCACCCTAAAACACTGTAAGTCCTGGACGGATTCATTTGGAGTTTTGGCATGAAGGGGTACATAAGGCTTCACCCCCCTATGATGGTCCTTTGTCCCTCCCAGTTTTGCTCTTCTCACAGATCCATTTGTTTTCTGTGGCACAGAGGGAGGTTTTGAGGCCATTACTTGTTATCATGGAACATTCTAGAGATGAGTCACTTCTGTCCAAACTGAAACTATAAAGAGAGAAAAGAGTGAGTGTGAGACACCTGAGAGATGACACAACATGTCTGTCTGATTACAAGGCTGAGAACAAGAAGACCACCTGGTTGAATTCAGTGGGGTCCTGTCCACCCAGTGCCAGCCTAACCCGGTGTCATTTCTACTCAGTCCAATCCAGTAGTTGTGATTTCTGTGAGTCTTGATGTGCTCCTGTACTCTTTCCTGAAGAAGAAACAGTGATGTCATATCACAATGTACTGAATAGCTGATATTAAACACTGCACTGTCATCATGTTGGAGTGAACAGAAGGAACTGGAGGTGGGATGCGTGGCACTAAAGTGAGAAAGTGAGACATTGTAGCACCCTGTAGTTTTTTCATAGTCTTAGGTGCTACATGAATCTCAATGGGACTAAACCGTGAGACTTTATAAGAATCACTTTTTGTGTCACCATTTTACCAATTTAGTCACAGACTGAGGTCCTCTGAGAATATTTCTAAGTGACATTTCTTTCAAAATGAAAGGGCTATTAAACAAATAAAAATGTACAGCCTTGGCCAAAACTTTTAAGAATGACACAAATATTAATTTTCACAAAGTTTGCTGCCTCAGTTTTTATGGTGGCAATTTGCATCTACTCCCGAATGTTATGAAGAGTGATCAGATGAATTGCAAATAAAATCAACCATTTATCAGATCATCAAGAACTTCAAGGAGAGAGGTTCAATTGTTGTGAAGAAGGCTTCAGGGCACCCAAGAAAGTCCAGCATGCATCAGAAACCTAATCAAGAACTTTATTAAATGGTGCAACTCAAACCACCTACACCTGAACACCAGCAAAACCAAGGAGCTGGTGGTGGATTTTAGGAAGACCAGGCCCCTCATGGACCCCGTGATCATCAGAGGTGACTGTGTGCAGAGGGTGCAGACCTATAAATACCTGGGAGTGCAGCTGGACGATAAATTGGACTGGACTGCCAATACTGATGCTCTGTGTAAGAAAGGACAGAGCCGACTATACTTCCTTAGAAGGCTGGCATCCTTCAACATCTGCAATAAGATGCTGCAGATGTTCTATCAGACGGTTGTGGCGAGCACCCTCTTCTACGTGGTGGTGTGCTGGGGAGGCAGCATAAAGAAGAGGGACGCCTCACGCCTGGACAAACTGGTGAGGAAGGCAGGCTCTATTGTAGGCACTGAGCTGGACAGCTTGACATCCATGGCAGAGCGACGGGTGCTGAGCAGGTTCCTGTCAATCATGGAGAATCCACTGCATCCACTGAGCAGTATCATCTCCAGACAGAGGAGCAGCTTCAGCGACAGACTGCTGTCACCGTCCTGCTCCACTGACAGACTGAGGAGATTGCTCCTCCCCCACACTATGCGACTCTTCAATTCCACCGGGGCTGGTAAACGTTAAAATTATACAAAGTTATTGTATGTATGTATACCTGCATTGTTATCACTCTTTAATTTAATATTTTTTTTATCAGTATGCTGCTACTGGAGTATGTGAATTTCTCCTTGGGATTAATAAAGTATCTATCTATCTATCTATCTATCTATCTATCTATCTATCTATCTATCTATCTATCTATCTATCTATCTATCTATCTATCTATCTATCTATCTATCTATCTATCTATCTATCTATCTATCTATCTATCTATCTAGGACCATCTCCTAAAGTTGATTCATGGCTCGAGATCAGGGACACCATCAGTGCAGAGCTTGCTCAGGAATGGCAGGGCAGCAGGCAGGTGTTAGTGCATCTGCATGCACAGTGAGGGAGGTGAAGACATTTGGAGGATGGTGTGGTGGGTGTCAAGAAGGGCAGCAAAGAAGCCAAGAAAAACATCAGGGACAGACTGATATTCTACAAAAGGTACAGGGATTGGACTGCTTATGACTGCTGGGGGAAAGTCCTTTTCTCTGGTGAACCCCCTTTCTGATTGTTTGGGGCATCTGGAGAAAAAAAGGTGAGCACTACCTTCAGTCCTGTGTCATGCCAACAGTAAAGCATCCTGAGACCATTCATGTGTGGGGTTGCTTCTCAGTCAATGCAGTGGGATCACTCACAATTTGGCCTAAGAACACAGTCCTGAATAAAGAATGGAACCAAAATATCCTCCGAGAGCAACTACTCCCAACCATCCATGAACAGTTTGGTGACCAACAATGCCTTTTCCAGCATGATGGAGCACTGAGCCATCAGGCAAAAGTGATAACTAAGGGGCTCAGGGAACAAAACATCAAAATTTTGGGTTCATGGCCAGGAAGCTCCTCAGACTTTAATCCCATTGAGAACTTATGGTCAATCCTCAAGAGGTGTGTGGACAAACAAAAAACCCACCAATTCTGACAAACTCCAAGCATTTATTATGCAAGAATGGGCTGCCATCAGTCAGGATTTGGCCCAGAAGTTGATTGACAGCATGCCAAGGCAAATTGCAGAGATCTTGAGAAAGAAAGAAGAGCCAACACTGCAAATATTAACTCTGTGCAATATTTTAATAGTTTAACTCTTAAACTTCATGTAATTGTCAATAAAAGCCTTTGAAACTGATATAATGTTTGTAATTCTACTTCAGTATACTATAGAAACACCTGACAAAAAGATCTAAAACACTGACGCAGCAAACTTTGTGAAAACCAACACTTGGGTCATTCTCAAAACTTTTGGCCACAACTGTAGAGTGTGCTGTGAAGTCTGTGTGAAACAAATTAAAATAAAACCCAAACCCAGATGTGCTTAATGAAGTGGTGCGTGCAGAACCAGCCACTCAAGATGAAATGCTAATCACTAAGTGGAATTCTACTGACCTGCTTGACAGTAACTACACACAGCTGGACAAGTTTGATGTTTTCAATGTCGATCTCTTTTATATTTAATTTATTTTTACATTAATACACAGAACAGAATACACTGCACTGGGCAACACGGGGATGGAAGACAAAAGAAGTCTCATGGAGGTCACAAAGAGTTCACATTTCTTACTCTTCACTTTTGTGTCTTGTTATATCAAAGATCTATTAGCCCCATTCCCATTCACCAACTCATTAATGACACGTCATGGCTGCTCTTTACCATCTCGGCTTTATCCTTAAATACAGCGAGGATCGACTGATGTCGTGCACAGAGCTCCATGCTGCTCCTCCAGGCATTCTTCTCATTAGAAAAATAGTAAGAGTGTCCTCCCAAAGTCATGAAAGTGATATGTGAACCTGCAAAGATAAAGTTTGATGGCAGAATCATGTGCTGTGTTTAATACTCAGTTCTCTCTACGATTCCAAAGTTCAGGTGACACTCATGAGCTTCTGTTGAAGACTCACTGGGATGGCAAAACTAAAATTAAACTGTACTGAGGAAGAAGTGAGGCTGAAATCCTATTCTAGGATGCTGTGTGTGCTCAAGATGGACAAATGTGACCCCGTGGTGCTACTGTGGAAATGGAGAATTAAAATTGAGCCAGTCTGTCCATGATCGGTTAAACCATGTTAAAAAATTAACTTTGACCAGTCCAGTGACTAATGTGTTTCATCTTTTAAACATAACTAGCTATAGCGATTGTTTTAAAATAAATTGTACCAAATCACATCTCAAGCTTGCACTCTATGTGTTTATTTTAACCAAAAAGCAGCTCACTTAAGATGTTGACAGTGCATTCATGATTAAATATGATCAGTAACAATATTTGTTAAATAATTTAGAACATTAGAACAATCTAGACGAGAACAGGCCATTCAGCCCAACAAAGCTCGCCAGTTCTATCCAGTTAATTCTTCTACAAAATCATCAAGTCGAGTTTTGAAAGTCCCTAAAGTCTTACTGTCTACCACACTACTTGGTCTTTTATTCCAAGTGTCTATGGTTTTTTGTGTATAGAAAAACTTTCTAATGTTTGTGTGAAATTTCCCCTTAACAAGTTTTCAACTGTGCCCCCCGTGTTCTTGATGAACTCATTTTAAAGTCATGTTCTCGGTCCACTGTACTAATTCCCTTCATAATTTTAAACACTTCATTCATGTCACCTCTTAATCTTCTTTTGCATAAACTGTAAAGGCTCAGCTCTTTTAATCTTTCTTCATAACTCATCCCCTGTAGCCCTGGAATCAGCCTAGTCGCTCTTCTCTGGACCTTTTCTAGCGCTGCTATGTCCATTTTGTATCCAGGAGACCAAAACTGCACCCAGTACTCCAGATGAGTCCTCACCAGTGCATTATAAAGCTTGAGCAGAACCTCCTGTGACGTACTCCACACATCAAGGCGTTATATAACCTAACATTCTGTTACCCTTCTTAATGGCTTCCGAACACTGTCTGGAAGTTGATAGCGTAGAGTCCACACAACTTCTAAATCCTTCTCATAAGTTGTACTTTTGATTTTCAGACCTTCCATTGTTCAAAAATTAGTTGTTAAAATGAGTGAGGGGAACCTGCAGTTGAAATTAATACATGGAAAATTTGCACAATGTTTGATGGTCATGTTTGTTTTGTTTTTAGGATGTCTTCACAGATGCATGGATGAGACAATATACTCAGTCAGTAGGTGAAAATTTAAAGTCTTCTGATATACTCATAAGATAATGTAACATTTTTAATCTGCTTAGGGGTGGAGGAGACCTCTTTTAAAATGCTTGTCTAAATGTTTAGTTTTAGCATGGTTGTACACTTATAGCTTTTCAATATCTACTGAATGAGCCTATTCTAGTTCATCTATGACTTCTTCTGACAGAAGCTGTTGTCCCTTCATGATCAAAAGGACAACAAGTCTCCCTGTGCCTAAAAAAACAAAAGTGGACTGTCCAAATTACTAGACCAGTGGTACTCACTCTAACAAACTGGTACTGGAACACATTAAACCAAATATTCCAGATAGTTCTGATCATCTACAGTTTGCTTATTGTCACAACTATTCCAAAGAGGATGCCATACCCTTCGCATTTCATAAAATTGGCATCACTTTGACATCTGCAAGATTTAAACTGTTATCTCAGAGTCCTGTTTACAGATTACAGGTCAGCACTTAAGGCCGTTGTAGCATCAAAGCTGACCACCAAACACATCAAGTTAGGACTCAGTGCCACCCTCTTAAAGTGGATTTTGGAGTTCCAAATACATGGATATCAACATATATGGATTAGCAGTATCACACTGTCTTTTAACAAAGGCTCTCCACAGGTCAATATGCTACTCTTTGTGTGGACAGACACAACTGTAACTCTGTTATTAAGTAAACAAACAATGACAACACCACTACAGAGAAGATGTTCATCTGCTGACTTAGTGGTGCAAGGTAAATACTCTCACCTTTAATGTCAGCAAAACCAAGGAGTTGTTCTTTGACTTCAGAAAGAAAAAGGCAGACCACATTGACATCTACATCAAAGCGGATGTTGCTTAGAGGTTAAGCAGCCCTTGTGTGAAAACAGCATCCCCGATTTAAGACAGAACTTCAAGTATTAACCTTGAAGTTGTGATGTCAAGAATGTTGATGTTCAAACGATGTTCAGATTCATTTTCAGAGTTTAAATTTAATTAGGCTTGGTCAGTTTCAAATTGTATTTCTTTTAAACTCTTGTGGATTAAGGGTTGGAAGATAATAAGTAAATATATACATAGGTAGATGTACTACACCTTCAGGATCTGATGTCTTAGAAGTGACTTCATCTTGTGTTTCTGCATCACTTTTGTTTCCTAAAATGCAAAGTAGCACACCATCAATCAATAAACAGATTTACTCCCTTTACACGGCTGGTAACTTTAGAAACACAGATAAAGAGGACAGAGTAACCAGAGGCTAAAATCACACCAATACCAAAGAATGAATGCATGCTGGGAAGCACATAAAAATAAAATGTTCAGTTTTATCTTAAAACCTGTGGTGTACAAACCAAAGAATGCAGAAGTTACATTCAAAAAACAGAGCTGACATAGAAACTGTGGAATGTGTGTAAGAGATAATTTTGTTTAAAATAAGACCACATTTCAGTATAGGAAGAATTGATATGATAATTGAAAAGACTAAAAGACTTATTTCAACAGCATTAGGACATTCCAAAAGGACAGGTTCATCATTGTCATCACCTCATCTTCCACAGGAGTTTCAACTACTATTCTTTTGGTATATAATTTGTGGTCATCCTAATCATCTGCATATTCATTTCTTCAAAGCCAACCTCAAAGTAGCAGTGCATCTTCTTCATCTTCTGGTCTCTCCAGAGGTTTGATACAATCTCCATGCCAAGGTTGAGGCACCAAGTTGATTTTACATATACAGTTGTTCAATAGAAAGAAGCACTCTTGACATTTGAGGTGGACATAAGTACAAAGTGAACAATTACTGTCAAATGGAGTACTTTGTCAAATTCCTCACTCCAGAAAATAAAGATCTGAGATTGACTTCCAGTCCCTTTTTAGGCATGCTTACTTATGGCACACTCCTGGGGCCTCATGTATAACGCCGTGCGTAGAACTCACACTATAACATGGCGTAAGCACAAAAGCGGGATTTTGCGTACGCACAGAAAAATCCAGATGCAGGAATCTGTGCGCACGCATACTTTCACGTTCTTCTACTACATAAATCCCGATTTGCGTGAAAAGTAACGCACGTGCACGCGCCTTCTGTCCCGCCCCAACTCCTCCCAGAATTACGCCTCTTTGAATATGCAAATCAATATAAATAGCCTTCTGTGAAAAGACAATGGGAAAAGCACGGGAGAAAATATAAGAATTTCAGCGAATACCAAGTGGAGGCAAAGGAAAAACGTACTATTTGTTGGTTTAAACAGTGGTATAATCAACAAAAGGAAGCTGATCGAGTGACAGAGTGTCGGAAAAACTCGAAGGCTCAACTTCACAAAGTCGCACAGTGCCCGAAATAAAAAAGAAATCACATATCAAAGTCGCCGTGAAAAAGCGAGTCGTAGCCCACCGTCTGAGTGTCATATGAAAGCTTATTAGGGTACAGACAAAAAAAAGGCACACAGTGGGGAAAAAAGCACGAAATGTCAACTTTAATCTCGAAATTTCCACTTTAATCACGTAGTTTATTTTACCATTAAAGTAGAACATCATGAACTTCATCTTAAAATCGTTTAATTTACTAGTTTCTCAAATCCCATTGTAACTAAAGTGGCATATTAAATGCTTTGTTCTGTATTTGATCTTCTATGTGCTCTATGTGTATGAATCACTACCTGCTTTTTAAACGGGCTTTCTCTTTCTCCGACAGGTCACATAATCCATTACATTCTTGATATTACAGCTCTCTGAATAATTAAAATACGAGATGTATACGTGATATCTTTTTCATGATGATAGGAATGAAAGCATGTTATTAAACATGGGAACACGGTGGCGCAGTGCTTGTTCATGTCTCACGCAAGAGGCTTGCTGCGCCATGCGCAACCTTTGATGAAATAATTTATCACAGCAGTACTGTCTCTTTCAAACGTACTAACCTCCAATTCCTGTCCTTACTTTTCTTTCTCCAAAAACTCAATCGCCACACAATAAGCTATGTAATAGACGTGAAGCCATCTGTAAGCTTAGAACTTCGATTCTTCAAAACTTTTAAGGAACATTGAAATATCTTAGTAGTACGTGTTTAATTATTCTATCCGTCTATCTTTCCAGTGTCGCGTCAGCACCAGCAAGAATACAGCGCAAGGCAGGAACAATTACTGAACTAGCTAGCGCTGCGGCACCGTGTCCTCACATGTTTAATTATTAACAATACAGATTATTTAAATGAAGTTAAAGTTTTATCTGTATAATATAATCAACATGTTTTGCTGCATTTCGTCTTAGAAATGAATACCGTCATCACATGTAAATACGCGCTTTATAAAGTGGCGCAGGTTGTGCAATATTATAACTGTAGTGCAAGTTTACAGTGGGGTAATTGTACTTATAAGTCCAAACATTTCTACAAGGACCACTTGATGGACTGATTTAGTGCGTTTAGAGTTCTTGGGATGAAACTGTTTCTAAACCGCGAAGTCCGTACAGGGACTAAAGCGTTTGCTGTGGCTCAGGCAGCATCTGCTTCATGCTGTGTACCGATAATTCTCTTTCCAATCAGCTGCTGCTGTGATTTCCCACTCAGATACAGTGATATAAATACTCCGAGTGGTGCAGTGAGAGTAATGTGGAAAAAGATGATCTGCTGTGGCAACCCTTAACGGGATCAGCTGAAAGAAGATGCAGTGAGAGTTACAACGCTAAAGCAGTTATGGTATTTGGAATACTATGGCTATTCCCTGGACCATTATATTGCTACAGGTTAATTACAATCAGATGCATTACACTAATAAACAATATGCAGTTAATTTCAGTGTATTTATAAAGCCGCGCCAGGAATGTGGATTTAAGAAAGAAAGGGAGATCACACAGGAACAGTAGCACTGCTTTGACGCTGGGTGCCGCCAGTCTGCAAAACCGGGCGGATAAATTGCGTACGCAAAGAAATGAGTTACCGTGGAAATGTGCGTGGCTTTACGCCAAGTTTAGGTTTTATACATCGCGATTTGAGCGTGGAAAGGTTCGTACGCAACATTTCTGTGCGTACGCACCGTTTATACATGAGGCCCCCAGGTCACAGCCATTTTTGATGAGTGCAATGTTGAAATGTTTTAGGAACATCTTTGTTTTCATACCAGACCAGTGTTTGGGGTCCTGTTTGTACTTGGCCATGGGGTTTCTCTCAATCTCAAATCTCTCCTTATAACGGGCTTGATTTGCATACTAATTCCTTTGCTTTGGTCCTCCAATGACTCAACAGCACATTTTGTGCTTATAGAATTATGGTTTTGGTTTCATTTTTGTTACTTTGAGGCAGGTAACGATGAAAGCCAGACTTTTTCATTCAACAAGAAATCTGAAAATGGGCAAAATCAGAAGGAAGCAACCCCTGAAAAGTGTTCAAGTGTTTATGCTGACACAGCTTTCTCATTATCCAAGCAATACACCAAACCGATTGAAAAGGTAGTTATTATGTTGTTATATTGTAAAAAGTGTTGAAAATAAATCACATAAAAATTATACACAGACTTCCTAAAATACATGTGAGTCCACATCTGCAATGTTGGGTGTTGTTCTAGGTTTTATACCATAGAAAGGCATTGAATCTTTAAAATTGTACACAAACAAGCACATTATGGACATAATGCTTGGATAGGGAACTGTGGGAAAATGGAAATAATGCTGATAGCGGGCTGCATGCAGCAATGCTGATAGCAGAAATTTTGCAGGTAGGGAATACTAGACTTTAAAAAAAATATATGTATTTTAATTTTGTGTTAAAGAAACAGAATTGTACAAACATCTAAAAAAAATTCTGAAAAATCTTAAAACTAAAAGCTTAACATATGGGATAATGTGGCAATTAAAAATTGTAAATATTGTCATTCAAAATGTAATACAAGTTTAAATATTTAGTTACATCCTTGGACTCTGATAGCTTTTCGTAGGGCCTTTCAATTTGGTATTACAATAGCTGGTTGCCAATTTTAATTTTTTATTGTCATTTTCCTGAGTTATTGTTATAATTTTTGTCAGATTTTTTTTTTTACTTTATTGTTGAAAACAAGTGAATCTTGCTTAACCCTTTGCGGTCGTTAGGCCAGAAAACTGGCCTTAGTAAAAAGTGCGCTATAGGTCGTCAGGCCACCGCTGGTGGCCCTGCAAGTTTCTGACCGATTTGCACAGTCGCCTGGTCGAGAAAAGTGGCCTGTGTTATTCCCACGTGCTTGAAAAAAATAACTGCTGTAATTTTAGTCGTTTTTACAATAATTAATTACGACTAATGTAGCGTGACGTTGAAAATTAAATACGACTGCAAAGGGTTAAAGTGTGTTTATGATGCAGTTCTGATGCATTTTAATATCTTTTCTTCTGAGTAATATAACGTGGTACCCGGCGGGGGTTCATGCCCGGCCGGGATTCCCAGGAGGAGCGGAGGAGGGCTTGTGCCTCCTCCAGGACATGATGGGGCGCCCTCCCTGGTTGCTTTGGGGACCACGGGTACAGAGCTTGGAAGCTCAACCCTTTGGGGGCCCGTGGCCACCGCCAGGGGGCGCCTTGATGCCTTGGGAGCCCTGGACCTCAGTACTTCCGCCACACCTGAAAGTGCTGGGGGGGAGAGGATTGGGGACACCCGGTGGACTTCCGGTTACACCGCTAGAGCTTCCGCCACACATGGGTGTGGCTACAGAATCCCTCAGGAGGCACCTGGAGTCCTTCCGGGGTGTATAAAAGGGGCCGCCTCCCTCCAGTCAGGGGCAAGAGTCGAGTGGAAGAAGGACGAAGCTTGGTAGAGAGGAGTGGAGGCGGTCCAGAGACTAGAAGGCCTTGTGCGTGTGGCCAAGGACTTGAGGGGTGATTGGTGCTGCGGCACTGGGATTGTGCACTGTACATAGTGTAAATATGATTAATAAATGTGTGTTGGGTGAAACCATCGTGTCTGCCTGTCTGTGTCCGGGCTGTTCCCCACAAACAATACCAGAGTCAAACATTTCAATTAAAGATTCCACCCGTCAGAAGTAAAGTCCTTCATTTAATTGAACCTTACACGTGAAATGAGCAGCACACACAACATCAAACATATGTACACAACTGATATCTTCTGTAGAGAAAACAAGAAACAGTCAGAATCACTGCAAATGTACTGTGCTAACATGCAAGTCCACACGTGCAAAGTGTATGCTGTTAAGAAGCAGAGCTGTATTTAAAAGCTGTATTAACGTTAGATGTCAAGTTTTTAAAAGATAAAGTATTTTTAGTATATAGAGTAAGTTTAAAGTTTGCTACATAGCTTCTGTTGTAGAAAAAGCTGCACAAACGTCTTTACGACTCACGAGCACAGCTGCTGTGTGAACCCCGTGTGCAGATCAACGCCATTCATCCTAAGTTATCAGACATGATTTTACTGGGATATAATACAATACAATACAATTTATTTTTGTATAGCCCAAAATCACACAAGGAGTGCTGCAATGGGCTTTAACAGGCCCTGCCTCTTGACAGCCCCCCAGCCTTGACTCTCTAAGAAGACAAGGAAAAACTCCCAAAAAAACCTAGTAGGGAAAAAATGGAAAAAAACCTCGGGAAAGGCAGTTCAAAGAGAGACCCCTTTCCAGGTAGGTAGGGCATGCAGTGGGTGTCAAAAAGAAGGGGGTCAATACAATACAATACAATACAATACACAGAACAGAACAAATCCTCAATACAGTATACAAATAAACATTTTAGAAGTACATAGCAGAATTTAACAGTAGATGATATCACATAATAGGATTTGGATTTGTTTAGAGTCCTGGAGACCTCATTCATCAAGCTGCCTCCCCCATTTGGCCATTCCACAGCTGAAACAGTGCTGGGCCAGCTAATCCAATGAAAGGACCCCTCTTTCCCACGATTCCTGCGATACTCCATCAGGGATGACTTTACCTTAGGCAGGCAAAACAACTTGACAAGTGGGCTGTGGCACCAAGTGCCACATCTGAGTACAGCCCTTGAAGATATAAGACAGTACAGTGCTTGAAGATCATGCATCACATCTCTGAGCAGCTCTGCCAGCATTACCAAACAACTGTTTGATTTCAGATTTTGTTTGATTGTAAATTCTAAGTAACAGAATATCAGAGGAAAAAATGAGTTTGATGTTATGACGTACTTTGGTTTCATTTGATGGGTCACATTGCAGAAACCAGCACTTCCTATGATAATGTACTGACAGGGATCCTTGAAAATAAAACAGGCAATGAACTTTTTAAGCTTAAAATTGCATGCATGTTTTGTTGGCTAGTCAATTTTGTTGCATTTTGGCTTTGTCCCAGCCAGTGGCGTAGCAAGGTCTGGTGGCACCCGGTGCAGAGTTTAAACTTGTCACCCCCATGTCCACCAAAATATAAAATGAAATTTATTGAGAAAGCAATTTTTTTATTCAATTGGTTAAGTAAAGAGGGCATAATGTTAATTATTTTGCAAACAATTTTTATGAACAAAAAAAAAGTAAAATGCCTTTTTATTAATAAGCCAGTTTAATGTACAATGTAAGAAATCTTTTTTCATAGTGATAGTACCTAGTGCATAACTTTATTATTATTATAATACAACTTAATGAAAACTCAATTGTTTACAAGTTTTGTTCTCTAGACTCTAATCCAACAAACTGTACTTTAACATGATACTTAGAATCTCTTCATTCTAACTTTTTGTTCTGCAAATTTTGAAATTGCGTCATCAAAATCGATACCTTCAGCTACACTATTTTCAGTTGACAAAATGGCTAAGCTAGGGAGTCGTGCTTGGTTCATAATGGATCTGAGATAATTCTTAATTAGTTCTCCTCTCACATGATGCAACAGAAACACATAAAGGTAAGAAAAATCTTAATGCTAAAGTGAGATTGGGAACAGAGTCTAAAAGTTCATATTCTACCACAAACAATAAGAATCTTAAGGAAGTCCAACCAAGAGACTCTTCTTTTGGAATTTTGGCGGCTTTTAGAAATCTTATTAGGCGTGGAATTTCTGTAAGGATACCATCTGCAGAAAGCTCATTGTAATTTTCAACCAAACTTTGTACAAACTTGGGAAGTTCAGTTTCTGTGGTTTCGATCAGATTGCTGGGCTCTAAGATTGCAAACCGATCTGATATACATGCCATGCCTTCGCAACATGTATCGATTTCTAGTTGAAACCTATCAATGCACTCTAACATTGACCTTTTCAGTTCTTGGTCCAAAGTCAGCGGCTCGTCTGCAGCCTTCTCTCCAGGCATAATTTTCTTCCTCCTGACAGTTCTTCTTTTTACTACAGCATCACATCGTTCACCCGCAATTTGCTGCAATTAGGGATTGTTAAAGCCCATGTAAATTATTTGACATGTTATTTTATGTAACATAAAGGCGCATTAATACAAAACCGGCAATTTTTTGTCTCCCCCTCAGAGCTGGTACCCGGTGTGGACCGCACCCACCACACCCACCTTCCTACGCCACTGGTCTCAGCTTATCTCTGAGTGGTGTCAAGTGAGACGTGCATGTACATATATTAGTGGTCCTTTTCTATAATACATTTTTTCTAGACGGTGGTATTTCCAGATTTTTTTTTCCAAGTTGTTAGTTGATAATTTAAAATTCAAAGTAAGCCCATGCTTTAGATTTGAAATAAGAAAGTGCTGTGGATAATCCTTTCCTAACTGTGACACAGGCAAGACCTTTATGGGGTAGTAGTCGAAGTTGGCATAAGTGTATCAATACAGACTGCAATAGAATGTAAACTGGTTATACAAAGTATACAGCTGTGCGTTTACTTTTTTTGATGTGATGGAAATAATTTAATAATGGAATTCTGTTGGCTATGTTACATGCACTGTTCTTATCATGCACAGTTTAAAAGGTTCCATCCATCCATCCATCCATTTTCCAACCCGCTGAATCCGAACAGGGTCACGGGGGTCTGCTGGAGCCAATCCCAGCCAACACAGGGCACAAGGCAGGAAACAATCCTGGGCAGGGTGCCAACCCACCGCAGGACACACACAAACACACCCACACACCAAGCACACACTAGGGCCAATTTAGAATCGCCAAACCACCTAAACTGCATGTCTTTGGACCGTGGGAGGAAACCGGAGCACCCGGAGGAAACCCACACAGACACGGGGAGAACATGCAAACTCCACGCAGGGAGGACCCGGGAATCGAACCCAGGTCCCCAGATCTCCCAACTGCGAGGCAGCAGCGCTACTCACTGCGCCACCGTGCCGCCGTTTAAAAGGTTTTCTTCTTTAATTACAAAATGTACTTTTTAAACATCTGTATCAATTTTTGATCAACATGGCACTCAGAACACTCTCCTCATGAAAACAATTGGCCAATGAATCAATTATTTTTCCCAACTCTACTTTTCAGTATATTCAGTGTCACATGTGTGCACAGGGAACAGTTTAAGGGCCTTGGGGATGGTAATTCTCTGTGTGATATGAGTTTTTGATGAAGAGCGATTTTAAATAAATAATTGTGAATCCTGGAGTGTGCAGGCTCTAAATGGGTGCAGGTGCATGTGTGAATGTGTATGTGCTGCTCCAAGGTTGATTGGGGTGCTTGGCTGATCGCACCTTCACATGCAAATGCAAGCAGGTCAGTCAGGTGCTGCATTCACACCTCGGAGTAGGTGGAAGTCCACATCTGCACTCAATCAGGGCTATATAGGAAGCCTGCAAGGCAGAGTGATAATAAAAATAAAGTAATTTAAACTAAAATAATTAGTGAAGGACAATTAGGAGGCAATTGAATGAGAATAAAATAAAAAAGACAGACCGGAGTATAGCTGGACAGACATATGGTTGGGAGTAAACCAGATAGCAAGAGCAGCATTAGAGCATGAGACAGGAGGCAGAGCAACCAGGGAGCAAAGTGAATGGCACTCCGGATGTCCCTGTTGATCAATGTTGGAGCGGAGACAACAAACAAACCTCCCAAGCTTCCTGGTAGCACTGCACTGGCATACGGGATATAAGAGGTCTTGCAGTGCATGTCACAGAAAATGCTGGTCGAGGCAGGTGGAATGGGAATCTGTAGAGGTGGTTGTATGTGTTGGTATCTCTGTCAGTTGGAAGACCCACTGGGGTGAGCTAGGGAGATATGTGGTGAAGGGTGCACTGAGCTGGCTGAGGAGGACATTACTGTCGATATGGCTTTACTGGAATTGACCAACTCTTCTGGATCCATCTGGATTTTAGAATAGGTTTTTATCCTCCAGGATACTCTGGATGTTATGGATTATTTCGTTTTTTTTAAATTTATCTATGGATACACACATTTTGGACACTTTGTTTGTTTGGTCTTTTGAATAAAAGCACTGAACACTTTGCCCAAACCCCTTGATGACTCTATTCATCCTCATTCTCCCTGATCATATTGGTTTACGACTATCGTCGTTTCTGGGACCAAGAGTCTCCTGGTAGTGACCACCGAGCATAGACCCAGCCCAGACCGTCACACTCTGCTGCTCCAGAGGTTGGCACGGTGTGATAAGGCCTTCTTTTTTTCCTCTCTTTAGACTGAAAAAGTGATAGCTTTTCCAATATCAATGTTACTTCTTGGTGTCTGTTAACCTGGACTGATTTTTTCCTGCCAGAAGTCCACTATTTTCTGAATAGTCAGAACCACACTCTCATCTGAAAAGAAGTCTCTCTTTAATGCTGGTCATCATGTTTTGTGTTTATTTTTAAAATTCAGGTATACATGGTTTGCCCACAGTTGTTCCAACAGCAGACTACTCAAGAGTTGGTATGGGCTGGCATGTTTATGTCTGTACCACTCCTGACTGTCTCTTACTGTATATTACATGACATCCAATCCTCGTCCTTTACCTTGTGAGTGAGGGGTCCACATGAAAGCTCCATGTCACAGGCCTGGGGGTTATTTTTCGTACGTGGATTACTCGTTTAGCCAGATGTAATTGTTGACGATTTGGCCTGATCCTGGATCTGTCGGTTTTTCAAAACTCTTGCTGAAAGTGTTATCATAGCAACACATCCAAATCCTCAAACCTGATCGGAGCAGGTTTGTTCGATGTAAACAAGGATTAGCTCACACACTTAATCAGTGTCCCATGCGTGGAATTCATTCAGTCATGACTTCACTGTTCATGAATGAACGACCAATTGATATCGGTACGCAAATTATAAGAAGAGAATTTCATATAGAGAGGGTTTTGCGCAATCGGCAAGATCCTTTATTGCTCCCGGAGGACATTCTTTTCGAAAGATACCGCTTTAAGCCGAGGGGGAATATTGTACCTCAAAGATTTATTAGCACCTTATATTCAAAGTCAAACTCGGCGAAGTCGTGCTCTCACAACCACACAGAGAGTATGCATTGCTTTGAGGTTTTTTGCAAGCGGCACTTTTTTATATACTGTAGGCGATGCGGAAAATCTAACTAAAAGTGCAGTTTGCCAGGCAATTCGTAAAGTCTGTTTGGCTCTGAAATATTTCCTTTGGGTTTTCATAGTGTTTCCTGGACACCTGCGTGTGCAGACAAAAGAGGCGTTTCATGCCATCGCAGGTAGGTAATACACAGGTAAAAACACCCACAGTTCCATGAAGAATCTCAATCAACCTAACATTCTCATTACCAGGATTTCCAAATGTGATTGGGGCACATGGGACTGATCACAGTGGAGTTTGATCAAACATTATTTGGAAAATGTACCTCTCCTCCTGATGAATAATCAGACACAGTGTCTTCATCAAATATTTGATCTTTGTCAATATCTCATTGGTCAGATACAGGTTCTAGGGATATGACATTTCCCTGCAGCTGACCCCCCCAAAAAAAGAGGGCTATATGGACCATACCTATGGCACACATTGAGGACAAATATATGCGATGACCATCCTTTACCTGAAATGTAATGGTTCTGAGGAGGAGCTTCCCCGTGAAATGCCCTCAGAAACAGGGCGATGGGCATTTTGCTGGAGAGCCAGGGGTTAGGTTTGGACCGCATGGACCTCCACCTGTTTTTTTTGCTTGTCTGCCTTCTTATTAGCTTTAAAATTAATGTTCTTTTACATTATATATGATTCTTTATGTCATCAATTCTTCAAATAGTTATATACCAATATTTACCAATTTGAAGTATATTCTTGTACTTTAATTTAACCTGTCCCCATCTTCTCCTTGTGCTCACGTTTTGATCTGGAATTATGACATATTAATTAATAATTAATCTGACACATTGGAAATGAAACACTGCTTTCAGTAAGTACAATGCACACACGCATTTAATTTGTCGGCCACTTTTTTGCCAGCCGTCTTTTCTGGTCTGGGCTGCTTTTGCAGTGTTACCCCTTGTGCATATTAAATCTTGAAATTCTTCATGTCCATTGAATGAAAGGTCTTGCTCCGCTTGTGTGAAAAAAACTGCGCCCGTTCTTTTGTCATTTTGTTACAGCCTATCAAAGACTTGCTGATCATGTTTTCTAGACTCAATATATATGGGCTTTTTCAATCAGCGCGGGTGCGCGCATTTATCTCAGATGATTAGATCCAACACGACTAATCTACTACACAGCTGTGTTTGAAAAACCGACTTATCTGGATGAGTTTCACTGGCATTAACTCATCCAAGATGAGGCATCTGATCTTGGATGATTTAAGCGACGTACGAAAAATACCCCCCTGGTCCGACAGTATATTTTTGTTTCCAGCATGATTCATTTAAACTTATTTATTTATTCTCTTTATTTAGAACCAAGATGAGAGGTACTGTGAACAGTTTTTTGCCTGGCTGTTTCCCTTAGGCCCATGAGCCATGAGTAATTCTAACAGGAGCTCCACACAACAAGCAGGAAGGATCTCTGAGGCTCACACGCCTCTTCAATCATTAGTGAATTAATAATGAGAACTTTAAAGTGCTGTCAGGACAAGAAGTACTGACCTGAGGAGGATCATATAAAATCTTTATACTTACTTATTACAAACAGATAGACCACCGCAATTGCAAGGCCAAGCATTATGAGAGTGAGGAGTGCAACGAATCTACAGCGTAATATAAAGTTTTTATGTCCAGAACCTGTAGAGAAAAAAATGGGAAATTTAATCAAAGTGGACAGTGGTGACATCACCAGCTGTGTTATTAATGGTGATTAATGATAGGAGGACAGATTGGTATACTTGTACGATGCAACCTTTTATTTTATTAACATCTATTAGCAAAAGGCTTCAGACTCCAGAAAAGACAAAAATACATAACCATTCACTGACACAAAAAATCATAAATTTATAATGTAATTAATAGATTTAAAAAAGATTTAGCCAAGTATAAAGTTATTATCAAAGTTCAAACCAAACCAAAATATTGTGACGCCACAGCTTCTTCATCAAGATCCATATCCAAAAATACAAATACTATTTTACATTTTTTAAATAAGCTCTTTTTGACCGCTACCAATTCTGGTCAGTCTCCTAGCCAAAGGAGAGCCACTTTTGAAACATTCTGAACTGTTGCCACAAATTAAAGGATATGAAAAGAAAATATTTTGTTTTTCATTGATTTTTGTTTTGCCAGGTCATTCCATTGCAAAGATTTATTGAATTAAAATGTACCATCTACAGTACTCTAAATTGATAAATAAGCCACCATTCTCTCACCTGCTTAATCCACTTCAGAGTCATGTGGGAGCTGGGGTCTATCCTATTAGCACTGGATGCAAGGCAGGACACAAACCTGGATAGCACACTAATATGCTACAAGACCCACACACACTCACACCCAATGCAAACTGAGAGATAGTGTTATTAGGGAGTTGGGAGGAAAACTTGTGTACCTGAAAAAAACAAGCAAAGCCATGGGGCAAATGGCACACAATTATTGGGCACATAATTTGAACCCAGGGTTGTAGATCAGTTCAATGTTGCTGAGTTCTGCTCCGTACTTGTACTATTTCTATTATACTATTATATTGTATTGAGGATTACTTGTGTTCTGATCTGTGTATTGTATTGTATTTATCCCCCTTTTTTGACACTCACTGCACACCCAACCTACCTGGAAAGGGGTCTCTCTTTGAACTTCCTTTCCCAAGGTTTCTTCCATTTTTTGACCCTACAAGATTTTTTGTTTTTCCTAGTCTTCTTAGAGAGTCAAGGCTGGGGGGTCTGGAGGCTTTTGTCAAAAGGCAGGGCCTGTTAAAGCCCATTGTGGCATTTCTTGTGTGATTTTGGGCTATATAGAAATTAATTGCATTGTATTGTATTGTAGATCAGTGAAGCATTAGTGCTAACTAGTAATATAAAATAGCACATGTCAGATCACATGTAGGTCTATGTGGTATCAAGCCAGCCTCACAGCAACACACCATTCATAACACCCTGTAATTACACAAGTTTACATTTTTATACATTTTTAAGTAAATTCTAACATTTTTAAGAACTTTAGCTGACTAAAGCTATATACTGTATACATCATACTCAGAGTGAAGTGCTGTGGACCAATCAAAAAATGAACATTTGGTATAGTGTAGGTGTGACTTGAGACTCTGCCCCCTGCCTTTTCGAATGCTGCCTTTAGCTACTCACATCTGTGTCTGTTGAGTAGCAGCTTTTATCACGAGGCAGTCACAGGATGGATGGGCAGCAGAGATAAAAAGGAAGCCTCAGGTAGTATGTTTGTTCTAGTTTTTGCATTTTTGCTTTTCTAACATCCATAATTTAGACCATTCTATTTTTGCATTTGCTTTTTTTTAGAGCTGTTAATTATTTTACTTTTCTGTATATTTTTGTTTTGGTAGTCTGAGGGGCCACAGTGTGTGATGGTTCCTCAGACTGTTCTCACTTACTGGAGATCTGATGCAATGAGTCTACACTGTGCTCAGTCTCATGGTGGGGGCCATGGAGTCAGGTCAAAGGCTTACCACTGTCACCTTTATTCTAGATATTTATTCTACTATTTCTAAAGCCAATCATGCCGTGCCATGTGGTGTGCAATTTTGCCAGAAATTCTATCAAATACAAGTGGAGCAGTTTAATCTAGTCATTAATGACCATAATTATGAAATAACAAATAACTAAAGCTTAGAAACGGGAATGAAGAGCTCATCTAAAGTGGAAAATAATAGCTACCACATCCTATCAGTAAGAAAGCCTAATGTTCCAAACACAAATATAGTTAAGAAAACCTGCAATTTCATCATCCAAGCCTCTGAAAATCTGCTTTGTTGAGTTTATGTTATTAACAGTAAATTCATCGGGATTGCCATACAACTGTTTCTTACAGTGACAAATAATACAAGTATTTTTACAAGTGGTATACAAGCGGTATATAAATAAATAATCATACACCTTTATCATATACTTTAATCTGTTATTTAAGAAAACCAAAGGTATAATAATACTTACAACTTTTTATTTAATTCCATAATATGTATATTTCTGACTGTATTCTGATTTATTGCTTGTTGATATTCACTGGGTTATACACAGGGCTAACAAAAATTCCAATGGCTAAAGAAAAATGGCCAGACGTACCCTTGTTGTTCTGATGATCTGTCAGTGCTGGACCTTCCTGTTGACTTCTCTGCTGTCCTCTTCGCTGGTCCCATTCCACTTGGGAGTAGGTGACCTCTGGATCTGTTAGAGAGAAATAATGTCATTAAATCAGCACCTTCACACTATACTGCCTGAAAATAGAGCAAAGCTCAAATTGGTATATTCAAAGTGTTACAACTGGCTACTAAACAAAGGAAAAAACATCATAAACCTCTAGTAACTTTGACAGAAAGCATCATTTTGTATGTAAATTACTATATTTAGCTCAGGTAACCAAAATGAGCAAAACCCATTTGCAAAAAAAGGGGTAAGTAAGTAAAGGAACAAAATACAAACCTATATGAAAATGATATGAGAAACTGAAAGCCAAAGTTCGATGTCTTTAAACCAACATGACAATGAGAAGTCAAGCAAAATACAACACCCTACAACTTACCAACAGGGCACAGAACTGAAAAGACTCTCCTTAAGCAAAGTACACCTCAGACACTTATAAAACAAGAAAATATTTTTCAATTGCAACATGTAAAGGTACTTCAAAAACAGGTTCAGACCCTCAAATTAAAAAAAAGATAAGAAATATGAACAGACCAGTATGGATATGGTGAAATAAAAATACTGAAATGAGACCTCAGAACTCTTCTTTTTCCAATGTATGGCAGATTGATAGCATTCATAATAATTCATTTATCAACATGTGATTGACAGAGGTTTAAAGTTCTCCAGAATTAAATTTTCAGTACTAATTATAAACCCTTGTGTTTTTAGAATATTTAGTTTAAACTTTACAAATTCTTTCATTCTCAATTATATTAGTTATTTCTTCTAAAACACTAAATGAGTGGTTGGAAATACATCTGCATGAATATTTACTGGATGTATATGTGCTGTATATATATATATATATATATATAAAGGGTGCTTGCCCCCTACTCGCTTTGTTCAGCCAACCCCTCTCTCTGGGGGCGCACTTCACGCTTGCCACTTCACGTCTCTGCCGCTTGCGTTGTGAGGGGTTGGGGACTGAACACAAGCTAAGGAGATGCGGACGAATCAGCTGCTGGCTTGCAGCTGCTGCTACCAAGCTGTGTGATCTGTATGTTGCACTGCACGACGATCATTTAAAAGCCTGTACAGCAGCTGTCCTTTTGTCTCATTCCTTGTCTCCTGGGATGTTAAACTGTCTCCAAGAAATTGTTTGTAAGTAGGGCGTGACGTGCAAGTAGTCTCGTGGGACTTTAAAGTGTCTCTCCAAGATGATCACGTCTTGATACAAAATGTTTTTATATAATAGATATAATTAACACTGAGATAATTAGAATACACTATGCATAGAAATTAGAATGTATAATGTGATTAAGAATTAAGTATTAAGCATAACATGAATAAGTTTTAGCTGAACACTTACTTCCATGTTACTTAATGATTTGGCATATTATAAGATATTACCAGTAACGGTGGACTGCACGATAATGTGCAGTGAATACACTTGACTTGAGCATTCCTAGTTTTCCTCTTCTTTCTCTGTATGTTTAGCATTTGTTTGCTCAAAGGTTGATGCGCTTGCTCCTTCCTGAGCAGCTCTTGTTTTCTCCATTCTAGTGGCCCGCTGCTTCTCTTCTATTGTCGGCATCTTTTCTCGTTAAAAAGTTAGTGCTTGTGTTGCAATTACTTAGTATGTTTTCCTTAATTTTTCACTTAGGTTGGCACTTGAGTCTTCAATCTGCCTCAAGAATCATTTAAAATATGAAGAGGTAAGGGAAGTGACGGCGAAGGTGGTAGGCGCACTGCCAAGAGTTGATTCTACAATAAAATAAAATAAAAATAAAAAGAGGAATAATGTTGGAGGTCAATCATCACCCCAAAAGCGGATAGTAGACGTCACGTAGTATATGTGAACCAAATTTCAGGTCAATAGGTCAAACAGTTTGTGAGCTACAGGTGATTTAAAATCCTGGACTGGCAAATGAACAGCCACGGTAGCGTATTATATATAAGGATTATGCACATAACTGTAATCTCACTAATATAGTTTAAAAACTGATAAGCACTGAATGGTATTGAAGTTTTATATAATATAATTTTATACAACTATTAACCAATATAAAATGACATGGTTTACACAAGGTAAAGGGCAGAGATGGCAAAATGCCAAGAGGTGCTAATCATTAGCATAATGAATAAGGGTCATGGATATAAAAAAATTAATGAGGAGTGGGCTTAGCCGAAGGGCATCCAGATAAAGATGGCAGAGTGCCAGTAGGTGTTGTCCATTAGTATATTAGAAGTTTCAAAGTATTTTATCTTTGTTAAAAAAATGTATAAAAATGCCTTAAATTGGAAGTCTAGAGGCTTTCTCCATGGACAGAGCATGGGGATTAATTACCTTAATAAACATCTAAACTGAAACCACAAGGCTTTTGGACTCTGTGTTATTTCCTGGCTTTGGATAATATTATATAAGAAGGGACCTTGAAAAAGAGACAGCTGGACTTGTTACAGTTTGGACTGCACGAGCTGCACAAACAATGGCCACCAAGAGGTAAGCAAGATTTTCCTTTAATATACAAAAGTTTGTGCAGCTCACCTCAGAAACTGCCTACACCCTGACAAGTTTCTCCAAATTTAAAGAACTACAACTAAAGTCGCTGGTTTCATGTAAGCACTTAGTGTGTGAAGAGGAGTGTGTGTAGAAAGTGTCAAAGTCCAAAGGATACCTAAATACTGTATAGCTGAAGTCTGAACAGGTAGGCTAAAGTCCTATGAATACTGCTTTGTGAAAGGCACTATAAAAGGTGCTAAAGCTAAGGTATGAATAAGTAGGCAAATATCCGATGGATACCACTTTTTGAAAGGCGCTATAAAAGCAAAGGTGTCAATAGGTAGGCAAAAGTCCTATGGATAACGCTTTCTTGAAAGGTGCTGTAACAAAGAATTTGTAGGCAAAGTCCCTTGGGTACCGCTTTACTATGGGACTGTAAGGTGCTATATATGGCACTATAGCAAAGGACTGAATTGGCAGGCAAAAGTTCCTCTTCATTACAGGTCTGTATGGCACTATGTAGGGTACAGTAGCAAAGGTCTGAATAGGAAGGTGTAAATCCTGTGAAGCACAGCTTTCTTTGTGTTGAGCTGAAATCATTGCAGTTTGTGATCATTGTTACTGAAATACCAGTTGAGCCTCAATTACTGATTGTGGAACAAAACAGCCTTGAGAAGGGAGAAGGAGTGACTGGTGGGAAGCTGAGCAGACCAGAAAATAGAAATCTCAGTACTGCTGAAATAAGTAAATTAGTTAGATGATAAGTAAAAGGCACAGCAGATTTATAGCAGCTGGCTGTGACTGAACTGATAGTAAGACAAATATTGGTGAGCAGGGCCATTTCTGACCTATTTGGTAGCCAAGGCAAGAAAATCTGTCTCCCCCTTCACACCACTATACAGTCGTGGCCAAAAGTTTTGAGAATGACACAAATAAAGGTTTTCACAAAGTTTTCTGCTTCACAAAGCCATAAATAAAGAATGCTACCAAAATATCCTCTGAGGGCAACTTCTCCCAACCATCCAAGAACAGTTTGGTGACCAACAAATGCCTTGTCCAGCATGATGGAGCACCGTGCCATAAGGCAAAAGTGAGAACTAAGTGGCTCAGGCACCAAAACATTACAAATTTTGGGTCTATGGCCAGGAAACTCCCCAGACCTTAATCCCATTGAGAACTTGTAGTCAATTCTCAAGAGGCAAGTGGACAAACAAAAACCCACCAATTCTGACAAAGTCCAGGCATTGATTTTTGCAAGAATGGGCTGCCATCAGTCAGAATTTGGCCCAGAAGTTGATTGACAGCATGCCAGGGCAAATTGCAGAGGTCTTGAAAAAGAAAGAAGGGCCAATACTGCAAATATTAACTCTTTGCATAAACTTAATGGAATTGTCAATAAAAACCTTTGAAACAATGAAAGTTTGGACCTATGGCCAGGAAACTCCCCAGATCTTAATCTCATTGAGAACTTCTGATTAATTTTCAAAAATTAAGAGGACAAGCAGAAGCCCACAAATTGTGATCAACTCCAAGCACTAAAAAGGCAACAATGGTTCACCATAAGTCAGGATTTGACCCAGAAGTTGATTGATAGCATGCCAAGGCGAATTGCAGAGGTCTTGAAAAAGAAGGGCCCTCCTCCCTCACGTGCCAGCCTCAGTGTGTATCTTACATCCGCTTAGCTAGCGAACAAGAGAACTACTTAACGGATTTAGATCTGTTTTTTTTTTTCTATAATTTGCTTGAACATTCTTGCAACTTCTCTCATCACGCTAAGTATCATAGTTCACTCACAGGAGCAATTTATTCGCGCTAATCCCAGACAGAGGGTGTGGGCCAAGAGGAGGGGGGAGCTGGACGGGGCCCTCCTCACTCACGCGCAAGTCTCGGTTCAAGTCGGTCTACCTATCCTGACGTTTTGGAGCGTACCTTGCCTCCACTTAGCTAGCAATACCTGTTTGTTTATTGATTTTTAAAGTTTGCCCTGTTTCACTACTATGCTGGCAGATCTGCGGGGGACAGCTAGTGAATAATATTAGAAACACATGGCTGGTTAATGGAGGTACTTAACATTGCAAATAAAAGTCTTTCTAAAATCAGACATGCCTTGACTTTCTTGCAGCAATATCATTTCTAACATCACCATATGATTATTGATTTCTAGACATGTCTCTGTTAATTCTCATTATGGCAAGACCATTGAGACGGTCTTGTGTGTCCCTGTGTAATGTGCTCCTGGAGTGTATGCATTGTTTAAACTCCATGGTGGTCAAGTGGCCACAGTTTCCCTGCTGCCGTGCTAGTGCTCCTGCCTCCAAGACCTCCTCTCCTCATGCCCACTCTCTCACCTCAGGAGCAAGCCAAGCAGGCAGTGGCGATGCCAAGAGGAGGAAGCTGCCTGGACTCATTCACTCACTGCAGGGGGAGAGTCCCGAGTCCTGGTCCTGGCAGCGGCTAATTGCAGAAGTTGAAGTGGCTGTGCTTAATGGTCATGTGTGCAGTGCACAGTTAGCAAGGAGGCCACACGTCACATGACTACCATGCTGCCCGCACTAGTGTCAGCAATAGCACACTGATTGAACTGTGCATAGTGAATACAGTGCAGGCACTGCTAAGGCACACGACAATAACATTTCATTGTTCTACAGTACAGTCTGGACAAATATTTCTAAACAAAATTAAGACAGGGTTCTCTACTGAGGGTGGCATTAATTCACCCTGACCACTAGGGGGCCTTGCTTTGACAGCCTGTTCCCAGAAACAGACCTGTTGGTGAACAGTTATTTACAGACAATGAAAAGGGAGCTGTCCTTGAGATCTGCAATAGGCAAACTGCAAAAAGATGAATTAACCTGCTGTTGACATCCTGATGTGTGCCAAACATCCGTTGCACAAAAAAAGAGATAGAGAGCCTTTCTGAAAAGTGGGAGAATAGGAAGCTGAGCACCAAATCACCAAAAGCAGGAACATGTGATGTCTCAGTGTGTGGAGAAACGGCAGCCTTGATTAAAAATTATAAATTGAATGAGACAATTGAAAAGAGGCAGGAAAAAAGAAAGTGAGGTTCTGCAGTTGTTTCAGGAGGAAGGACAAATAACGTTGGGGAATGTAAAGTGAAAACGCAATGTACTAAAAGAAAAATGAGGTGACAGAAAAATATGGGTGTATGTATATACTGTATACAGTATGTAAATGTATGTATGAATCTTCATGTATATATTTGTGGGAAAAGAATACAATTAGATGGAGTAAAAAGAAATGTGTAACTTTTTTTTTTTTTTTAATCCGCCAGCATGGGGCTTGGTAGAGTAAGCTGCTACCTTGAAGTTTTTATTTTAGCTTCTCCTGGTGTGTGTGTGTGTGTGTGTGTGCTTAAAGCAGGCAGCTGTTTTGCAGCTTTTGGGCTCTTCTTTTTGTTGACCTCCTAACCTTGGTTTTTTTATTTGGTTTCGGAGGTACCTGGCCCACGCTGACTTTGGTGTGTGTGTATACAGCTGTGTGTTACTTGTTCTGTGGGTTCTTCTGTGTGTGTGTGTGTTTGTGCTGAGGTGTGTGTGTAATCAACTAGAGGGAGGAGACAAGGTGTTCTCATTAAATTGTACTTGGTAGCCTTGTACAGACTACCATCAACCCTTAACCCCCCCCCACCCACCACACATTCTCATTCTCTCTTCCTGAGCTGTGGTTTCTCCTCTCCCACACACACCGCTGTGGGCTTGCTGTAAAGTCACCTCCGACCTTCTTATTTTATCAGTACCTGGCGCAAGCTGACTTCGGTGTGTGTGTATACAGCTGTGTGTTACTTGTTCTGTGGGTTCTTGTGTGTGTGTGTGTGTTTGTGCTGAGGTGTGTGTGTGATCAACTAGAGGGAGGAGACAAGGTGTTCTCATTAAATTGTACTTGGTAGCCTTGTACAGACTACCATCAACCCTTAACCCCCCCACCCACCACACATTCTCATTCTCTCTTCCTGAGCTGTGGTTTCTCCTCTCCCACACACACCGCTGTGGGCTTGCTGTAAAGTCACCTCCGACCTTCTTATTTTATCAGTACCTGGCGCAAGCTGACTTCGGTGTGTGTGTATACAGCTGTGTGTTACTTGTTCTGTGGGTTCTTGTGTGTGTGTGTGTGTGTTTGTGCTGAGGTGTGTGTGTGATAAGCTAGAGGGAGGAGACAAGGTGTTCTCATTAAATTGTACTTAGTAGCCTTGTACAGACTTCCACCAATTCCCCCCCCCCCCCAAATCCCCCCCCCTCCCACGCCCCACCACACATTCTCTCTTCCTGAGCTGTGGTTTCTCCTCTCCCACACACACCGCTGTGGGCTTGCTTTAAAGTCACCTCCGACCTTCTTATTTTATCAGTGGCCGCCGTGTGAACTGAATGCAGCTTGTTGAAATGTGTTGTGTGTGAGCTTCGACTGAGCTGTGTGTGTGTGTGTGGAGAGAAAAAAAAAGAGGGACATGGAAAATTCTAGTTAGTGTAAATTATATGTAATGACTGTTCTTAGGCTGAATCAAAGGTCTTAGGGAGTTGAGAAAAGTGTTATTTTTTATTTGGCTGATGCCTTTGTCCAAAGTGAGTTATATCATTTGAGTAATACAATTGAGTATATCCATCCATCCATCTTCCAACCCGCTGAATCCGAACACAGGGTCACGGGGGTCTGCTGGAGCCAATCCCAGCCAACACAGGGCACAAGGCAGGAAACAATCCTGGGCAGGGTGCCAACCCACCACAGGACACACACAAACACACTAGGGCCAATTTAGAATCGCCAATCCACCTAACCTGCATGTTTTTGGGAGGAAACCGGAGCGCCCGGAGGAAACCCACGCATACACGGGGAGAACATGCAAACTCCACGCAGGGAGGACCTGGGAATCGAACCCAGGTCCCCAGATCTCCCAACTGCGAGGCAGCAGCACTACCCACTGCGCCACCGTGCCGCCCAATTGAGTATATTTCTTTCTTTATTTTATTTTATTTTTTTCAAATTGGGGCACAGGGAGGTCAAGTGACTTGCTGAAGGTCACACAGGGTTAGCAGTGGGATTTGAAAACACAACCTTAGGGTTTGAGGTCCAAACCATAACCACTACACCACACTGACGTCTTGAAGACTTACACACTTTGAGCCATTGGTGTTTGAATGAACAGAAAGTTGCTGAGAATGCTAAGTACATCATTTGTTTTTTTTTTTGCCTTTTTTTTTTTTATAAAAGAAAAAAAATGTAAATCTTAAAAGGAAGATGAGCATGCTCTGAAAATTAATTGTTTTAACACATTTTAATATTAAAATTGAAATAAATAAATTTTGAATAAGCAATAGCTGAAGATTGATAAGTATTGTCACCGCTGCTGTAGGAGGACGCGGCCACCCTTCAGAAAGCTCCTCTAAAACAAACTCACTCTCACCTATCCTCTTTGCGAGATCAGTCGCAGGCTTGCTGCCACATCATAAAGGGCTTCGAACATTTAAAACACCAAGTTGCGGCCTTATTGAGGCCTCACTCTCCTGTCCCACTTCCCCAGACTCCCTCTGCTCCAGTTGCTGATTCCGAGCCACTGTATCCCCTTGATGATGAAGACTTTGTGTTCTTTTGAGCAGGAGTTGGGGCCGAGGCGTCAAGTCTGACAGCTGTTCCTTGTAAGCCCTAATCGCCTCTGAAAGAGACTTGTGTTTGTATCTGGCAGAACAGCAATAAAGTGTTTACTACTTGGGAAACCTTCGGTACTCTCCTGTGCAACTTTGTGACCCAAGCTTGACAATGTATTGTGTGCGCAAGATAAAAAATATCTTTAGCTTTGCTGACAGATTGCTAAATTAAATTATAGGACAAATGTTAATTACTTACGAAAATGTCTAATGTTTGGTAAAATGAAGAAGCCTCCACATTTATGAATTTATGGTGTCTTTTTACAAAGTTCTGGCCAAACTCCATTACTTTTGATAAGTACAAAGTGCAAAGGAGACGCATTTTCTAAAACACAAAAATGCGGCTTATTGTGGAATGTGTGAGTGTGTGTTACATTGAGTACTCATAATGCGTATGATGTGTGTGTGTGTTCTTATGTGTATTTAGGCATATCATGTTTTCTTACGAATAATGGCTAATTTGGGTTTAAGGGATTTGGAAACATAATGTACACATTGATAAAGCAGTAAAATTTACAATTAAAAAGAAAATTAATTTGCTAGACTGATTTGATACGTTTTTTTCTTACAGCACTCCTTTTAACTACAAGGGGCAGTCAAAAAGTTCCCGGAATTGAGATACAGCGGGAAAGCGAGAGATCCGATTACGCACACATTATTGTGGAGCGGAGGGCAGCATGTCTGCAGACCACTTACAACAGATGTAGATGCCACTGTTTATTAGACATTGGTTTATTGATGAATAAAATGCACAAAGCATGTCTGAGCAAACTTGTTTTTTGTGTGCCCTTACTGCACTCGTCCATCTTGGTACATGACTGTTGACATCCCAATGTGACGATGCCGGTCCTCTACAGACTCCCACTTCCCACATGGGAGTCTGTTGAACCAACACCATCGATAGTTATGACCGAGATGAGCTGACAAATGAGGACTGGCATTGTCACAATTTGATGGCAGTGGTGGGATGAGCTGGCAGTGGGGACCGAAGAGCAGGAGACCAATGAGCCAGCAGGATTGGTGCTGGATGGTCTGGAAACAAAAGAACCCACAGTCCCGAGGAGGACATTTTAAAGGACTGAGCTTTTTAATGGACATTTATTTATTGTTAGATTTTTTTATGGTCTTTTAAAAGTTCTCATTCTTTTAATGTCCTGTTTTAACAAGGGGGGGGGGGGGGGGGGGGCGGCTTGGGTTGTTTTTAGTGTGGGATTGTATTTAGTGCTTTTATTATTTATTAGTGGTTTTAGTGCAGTGGTAGTGTGGCTGAGCCATGGACCTGGGCCCAAGTTACACTGGGTTGGTAGTGACCTGGAACCTTCCCATGCAACTGGGGCTTAAGGGGGTAGGTATGTGGTATAGTGGGTCCGCAGCTTCAAAAAAATATGACCAGTTTTTAAATTCAGTTAGCCGTGTCAGTCTCCGTGGGCGCGATTGCACGACCACGGAGACTTAATGAGGTAATTGGGGTGAGTCGCACCTCCATGTGCAGGTGTGATCATTCTCAATTGTTTCATTGGCTTCCTGTGGCATGTGATTAAGGTGCTTTGCGCATGGAGACGTATACAGTATGTATTGGCTGGCACAAGGGGGAGAAAAGGAGAGAGAAAAGATAGAACAGAAGGAGGTTAAAGAATGGAAAAAGCAGTGATGGGAGATGATCCACACACCTGGAAGGAGAAGGCAGCACGAGCTGGGGCTCCGTGAGAGAGCACAGGCTGTGGCGCTCTAGGGGATGGTTCACCCCACTCGAATAATTGAGTAGAGGAGGGGAGCAGGACCCAAGACCCTCGCAATGGATCCGAGGGGGCGACCGGAGTGAGCATGAAGGAAGACAGGACCTCAGATGGTCTTTGCTGCACAATGTGGAGGCACCAAGGACGAGGGGTCAACAGAAGGAGGTTCGTGCTTCAGGTGTCTCCACTGGCAACATGGAGTGTGAGAGGTGAGACGGGGAGACAGAAGGAGGTGGGCTGTGATCGGGTGGAGAGAGAGACTGCATTTTTAACCTCTATTTTAACAGATTTATTTATTATGGATTTTATCCCCACTTTTCACTGTTTTTATGGATTTATTTGTGTACTTATTTTTTTTCAAGAAACACTGCACCGTGGACACTTTTGGTTTTACTTTTGACTGTTTCTTAATAAAAGCACTCGAACACATTCCACCATCCCCTGGCTTCAATGAGATTTGTCCTCATTTGTCAGCTCATCTCAGTCATAACTATCAATGGTGTGGGTTCAACAGACTCCCAGGTGGGAAGTGGGACTCTGTAGAGGACTGGCATTGTCACACCCAGGAAACAGATAATGCCAAGGCAGTTGGCACTTGGGGCATCACTATGGTGGCAGCAGTGAGGAAAAAAGACAGCAGACAACAGCAAGAAGCACCTTGAACATGAGAAAGATGCTATATAAATAAAAATGTATTATTTTATTATTGTTTTTAAAAATGTATGGAATTTTACTATATTATCAAAAAAGTATGCATTAAAACAATGTCAAATCTGTGGCACATGTAATGCTGGTAGAACAAAAAAAGGGGTTATTTGGTGCTTCTAAACCTACAAGCCCATTTCAACAGCTGCAAATGGATTTTATCCAAATGCCACCTGGCATGAGTTTGCACTGGCTTCTTCTGAAACAAATGTCCTCCTTTTTTTTACCAAAGACTTTCCTGAAAGTCCTTTAAACGTGTCTTTTTAATCAGACATTTGACCTCACCTTTGGTTAAACTTTTGAATTTCATTTAATACATGTTTTGCTGGGCGGCACGGTGGTGCAGTGGGTAGCGCTGCTGCCTCGCAATTGGGAGATCTGGGGACCTGGGTTCGCTTCCCCAGGTCCTCCCTGTGTGGAGTTTGCATGTTCTCCCTGTGTCTGCGTGGGTTTCCTCCGGGCGCTCCGGTTTCCTCCCACAGTCCAAAGACATGCAGGTTAGGTGGATTGGTGATTCTACATTGGCCTTGGTGTGGTGGGTGTGTTTGTGTGTGTGTCCTGCGGTGGGTTGGCACCCTGCCAGGATTGTTTCCTGCCTTGCGCCCTGTGTTGGCTGGGATTGGCTCAGCAGAACCCCCGTGACCCTGTGTTCGGATTCAGCGGCGTTGGAAAATGGATGGATGGATGGATGGACATGTTTTGTTATTTTATCTGTGTTTGATTACATATATACAGTAAATTCCTTCATGTGCAGGAATCCACAAACATTTTTATGATATTATTCATTATAAAACCAGTTACCAGTTTCCCTTATTTATTAAATGTTAAATTCATCCTATATGAAATTTACTTTGAGTCTTAACTCAAAAAAGACGATAATAAATCTGTTAAAAACAAACACTTTTCTAAGCTTCATCTCATATTCCAATTCCAAGGTGATAACAATTGCCACCATTTCATCTGTGAAAATAGATCATTTATCTGAAGTTCTAACAATATCCTCAGCACATCGCCTCCATGACACACAAATACGGAGAACTTTCAGCCAACAAATCATTCAGCCGAAGTGGGTCAAGAAACAACTCTATGGGAGCTCCTTTACACCAACAGCAATAAACGTGGAGAGTGCCTCACTGGGACTGGGACTGCCAAATCAGAAGCTTTCTTTCTTTTTGGTCACTCTGGTATGTATTTGAGACAGGCTTGCTGTTTATCAAAATATAAAAAATATTTTTTTTTCATTTATGAAAACTTCTGTAAAAAAACTAATTTCCCCCAGGGACAAATAAAGTTCTATCTATCTAACATGAAAGGCAAGATCGATACTCTGTTATAGGGGTTTCAATCTTTGGTCCTAGAAGGCTACTGTGGCTGCAAGTTTTCATTCTAACCCTTTTGTTCATTAGTGACCAGTTTTTACTTCTAATTAACTCTTTTGCTTACTATTTAAGACAAAGATAATTTAATTATTTATTATTTTTTTTAATTATTTATAATGAGATCCAAAACAAGCCAACACCTGACTATCTACCCTGTTTCCATCATACAACATTTGAAAATAAAGAAAGGTGAAGGTCTCCATAATGTTGATCTGCTCAGGTCCCCAAAACATGTTGATGGTGTTCTTAGAATGAAGAAAATCAACGGTTTTAGAAATGTCTGCTGTGGCAAAAGGACAGCACGAACAAGCCATGAGATTAAATAACAGATTTAATTAACAGCAAGAATCGGCATTGAATTAAGAAACTGGTTGAAGTGAAACTACTTGGAGGTTGAGGCCCCTACTGAGCTGGTCATCAGTTGGCTCACTCCATGTCTCATTTCTGTTTAGGTGCCATTTGAGGGAAAAAAAATGAAGTAAATCAGAGGACTGAATCTTAAAAAAAATAACACATCAATAGAAAAGAAGAGAAAAGAGGTTAATGAGCAGCAAAAAAGTGGTCACTAATTAGAAAAGGGATAGAATGAAAGCCTGTAGTCACAGTAGCACTCCTATTTGTATAAATCTTATTAAAATCCATCAATCATCGATCCCAGAAATAATTAATCAAAAACTGACTCCATCATATCAATGGACTATCACAACTTCTTTCCTTACTTTAACATAAATGATTGATTTAATAAAATACCATGGAGGTTAAACAGGAAATCTCATTATATACAGCAGAAGAGGATACTAACCTCTACCAGTTTTAGTACTATTGAATCATCAAATATTCATACTGATATCTTCAAGAATCTTATAATATGACCACTGAAGGATGATGTTAATATTCTTTTTTAAACTGTTGTCAATAATTATAGTATAGTATGCTTTTTCTTAGATGTGCAGTAGTTCTTTCATTTATGCGCAATAGTAATAGTTGGGGTAGAAGTGCCTAACATATTCTGAAAGTTCTGCATTGATAGCACTAGATTTAATTTAATTTAGACTTGATTAGATTATACTTTATATTTAATTTAGATTAGATTATGCTTTATATTTAATTTAATGTAGATTAGATTAGATTATACTTTATTTGTCCCTATTTTAATATGATAAAAGAGCTGCTACTGTAAATTCATTTAATGTAATTGATGCTAATAGTGTTTATGCTGTCAAACCATATGCATAAATCCATAGTTCAAATATTGTATTACAGACTTGATTAAAAAACTTAAATCTCATAAAAGGAGCTCTTATCAGTCCTTGGATCTAATTATATTTAATCTATTCTTGCATTTTTTAATTGTTGCCATAATTGGACTTTTCAATATCAATATCTAAGATCATTCCCTCCCAAAAAAATGAATTGAAATAATTATAGAATAATAAATTTGTAATAATTGAAAGTTTCTTATAAACCATAAAGCAACTCTTTTGATCTTGACAGTTTACATTCCCCGCAGTTAGCTCCCTTTACACCTCTAGGACTACATGCTGCACTTTTTAGATGAAAATCAAACTTTCTTGCCTATTTCCAACTCAGTCTTTTTTAAATAAGGAGACGTCCACAGTCGACACTGCTTGAGGTAAATCATTCATCATTCAAGTTAAATCAGAACGGAGCTAGTGCTACTGCTAATAAGTCATACTGCTGGTGGTGTAACTTTTTCCACTGCTACTGCAGATGAGACACACTAACTGTTTTTTGCTTTTAACATTCTCTGGTATAAAAAGGTGTTCTTATTCAATAATTTGTCTTTCCTTTTCATCTCAATTTATATATCTAAATAAATAATCCTGCTTTTCATAGCATGCCATAATACGTTTTTACTAATAAATACTCCTAATACTCCTATTACCATATTTAAATTGATGTTTTTTAATTCTCCAATTCTAGCCTCAAATTACAATTTACAGTATTTTACCTCTATTTTAAATTGCCTTACTTTGTGCTCTATTACATCATTTTTTTCTTTTAGTCCCCTTTTCTGTTAATTGAAATAAATTAAATGTTAGCACAATGCGTCTGTATAAGTGAGGGGAGGACATTTTATTTGAAAGTTTCACTCTGGGAATAATTAATGGATTCTATTATAGAAACGTAAACTTGATCGCATTATTTCATTACCTAAATGTTTAAAAACACATTACAAATGTTGGTCTAACCCAGAAGCAGATTTTTCCTTTTATCAATTGGTCCTTTTAGTTTTTATTAAGAACAATTCAATATTCATACTTCATGTGTCAGGTCCCTCAGAAAGTAGCCATAAATTTAAATTTGTTCACCTTTGAATTGCTTAAAGTGGATCGTCATCCGAAAGCTATATTTCGAAAAGTATTTGCCTACAAATTTGGTTAGACAGTCACTGTTTCTGTCTATCATGTTTGCACTCATATTTACCCTTACATTTTATTAATATTACTCCACAGTTGCTTAAGAATAAATATATATATATATATACACATATACATACAGTGCACCTGGAAAGTATTCACAGCGCATCACTTTTTCCACATTTTGTTATGTTTATAGCCTTATTCCAAAATGGATTAAATTCATTTTTTTCCTCAGACTTCTACACACAACACCCCATAATGACAACATGAAAAAAGTTTACTTGAGGTTTTTGCAAATTTATTAAAATAAAAAAACTGAGAAATCCCATGTACATAAGTATTCACAGCCCTTTGCTCAATACTTTGTTGATGCACCTTTGGCAGCAATTACAGCCTCAAATCTTTTTGAATATGATGCCACAAGCTTGGCACACCTATCCTTGGCCAGTTTCGCCCATTCCTCTTTGCAGCACCTCTCAAGCTCCATCAGGTTGGATGGGAAGCGTCGGTACACAGCCATTTTAAGATCTCTCCAGAGATGTCAATCGGATTTAAGTCTGGGCTCTGTCTGGGCCACTCAAGAACATTCACAGAGTTGTCCTGAAGCCACTCCTTTGATATCTTGGCTGTGTGCTTAGGGTCGTTGTCCTGCTGAAAGATGAACCGTCACCCCAGTCTGAGGTCAAGAGCGCTCTGGAGCAGGTTTTCATCCAGGATGTCTCTGTACATTGCTGCAGTCATCTTTCCCTTTATCCTGACTAGTCTCCCAGGTCCCTGCCGCTGAAAAACATCCCCACAGCATGATGCTGCCACCACCATGCTTCACTGTAGGGATGGTATTGGCCTGGTGATGAGCGGTGCCTGGTTTCCTCCAAATATGGCGCCTGGCATTCACACCAAAGAGTTCAATCTTTGTCTCATCAGACCAGCAGAATTTTCTTTCTCATGGTCTGAGAGTCCTTCAGGTGCCTTTTTGGCAAACTCCAGGCGGGCTGCCATGTGCCTTTTACTAAGGAGTGGCTTCCGTCTGGCCACTTTACCATACAGGCCTGATTGTTGGATTGCTGCATAGATGGTTGTCCTTCTGGAAGGTTCTACTCTCTCCACAGAGGACCTCTGGAGCTCTGACAGAGTGACCATCGGATTCTTGGTCACCTCCCTGACTAAGGCCCTTCTCCCCCGATCACTCAGTTTAGATGGCCGACCAGCTCTAGAAAGAGTCCTGGTGGTTTCGAACTTCTTCCACTTACAGATGATGGAGGCCACTGTGCTCATTGGGACCTTCGAAGCAACAGAAATTTTTCTGTAACCTTCCCCAGATTTGTGCCTCGAGACAATCCCTGTCTCAGAGGTCTACAGACAATTCCTTTGACTTCATGCTTGGTTTGTGCTCTGACATGAACTGTCAACTGTGGGACCTTATATAGACAGGTGTGTGCCTTTCCAAATCATGTCCAATCAACTGAATTTACCACAGGTGGACTCCAAGTAAGCTGCAGAAACATCTCAAGGATGATCAGGGGAAACAGGATGCACCTGAGCTCAATTTTGAGCTTCATGGCAAAGGCTGTGAACACTTATGTACATGTGCTTTCTCAATTTTTTTATTTTTAATAAATTTGCAAAAACCTCAAGTAAACTTTTTTCACGTTGTCATTATGGGGTGTTGTGTGTAGAATTCTAAGGAAAAAAATCTATTTTGGAATAAGGCTGTAACATAACAAAATGTGGAAAAAGTGATGTGCTGTGAATACTTTCTGGATGCACTGTATATAAAATATAAAACTCTTGTTTTTCAATCCTATTTTTTTTTGTAAAAATTGGTCTGTTTGTTTGGAATGATTACAATAAAATTAATAAAATTCAAAAAAAAAAAACAATGAGCTTAACATCATTTGTTAATGAGGCTTCCTGTTCAGTATTTGTACAAATAGTCCCACTTTATCAAAATTTCACCTTAAATAATTTAAGCACATTACACACATGTTTAATTACAATTATTGTTTGAAAATTATTGCTCCCTATTATTTTATCTGAAATTACATTTTAGTCACACCACACAGCCCAATCATTGGATATAAAAATCTATACAGGACTACTGATTTCTATACATGTCAAACCATGCTCTTCTACTCTCAAATAAAAAAATATATATATATTCTTTCAAACATTTTGCATTTTTACCTTTATTTTACCTACCATAATATGTATATTGAAATAATTACAAAGTAAAATAAGGCAAAGGTATTTGTATAAACTTTATCAAAATTTTACCTCAAATAATTTAATAATTTATGCACATTACATACCTTATTAATTATAAATATTATTTGAAAATGATTGCTGATGGATGGCCTGGGAGCATCTTTAAGTTTTCATCATGATCTTTCTGGTTCTAGTTTTACAGTTCCACATCCTGCTAATCTCGATTTCCAAATCGTTATATTTACCGATCTTCTCACTTTCTTTTATCGTGATGTTCAAGTCGTCTGGGTCGGCTATATCGATCAACAGGCAGGTTCTGTCTTTCTTATTATGCAGCACAATATCAGGACAATTTGCTAGGATTGTTCTATCTGTTGTTATTGGAACATCCCACATGATGGTGATATCGTTCATGTTCACAACCTTTGCTGACTGGTGTTCGTAATACTTGTCTGGCACTTGTACCCCTAGATTCTTGCACATAGTCCAGTGTACATAACTGGCTACTTTATTATGTGTCTGTGTATATTCAGTAGGTACAAGTGTTGTACAGCCTGCAACAATATGACTAATGTGCTCTTCTGCCTTGTTGCATAGTCTACATTTCTTTACCTCAAAGATGTTCTTTTGGTGGTATCTGGTGTTAAGTGCCTGGTCCTGTGCTGCCATAATTAAGCTTTCTGTCTCTCCTTTTAGACTGGAACTGCAAAGCCATTGCATAGACGCCTGCTTATCGACAAATGATCTTCCCAAGTCTCAAAAGCATTTTCCATGTAGTGGTTTGCTCTTCAGCAGTTCTATTTTAACTTTACAGATGTTGTTTTTTAGCTGAAGTTTCATATTGTGAGCTTCTCTTTTTTCAGCTTTTTTTTGGAGAGAATATTTAACTTTGCCAGCATCGTGATTTCTTACTAGCCTATTAATCCTGTCTTTACCTAGCTTGATGTAGTCACTTATTATTATTATTATTATTATTATACAGGACTATTGATTTCTATAAATCTCAAGCCATGTTCTTCTACTCTCAAATAAACAAGTCAAATTCTATTCTTTTTAAACATTCTGCATTTTTCTTTTATTTTACCTAAGTACCACAGTAGTACTAGGGTGTTGTACCGTGTTAGCCATTATGAATGTAGAGAAAAGCCAAGCAAAATGACACCTTTTATTGGCTAACTAAAAAGATTACAACATGCAAGCTTTCGAGGCAACTCAGGCCCCTTCTTCAGGCAATCTTGCCTGAAGAAGGGGCCTGAATTGCCTCGAAAGCTTGCATGTTGTAATCTTTTTAGTTAGCCAATAAAAGGTGTCATTTTGCTTGGCTTTTCTCAAAGTACCACAGTATAGTGTGTGCATTGAAATAATAACAAAATAAAAATGAACATCTTGCAGTTTTAAAAGGTTTTTCTGTTTCTTCCTGTTCCAATATTTAACCCTGAAATGCAAAAATTAAAAAAACAGCATTTCCCCGCCAGTGCTTCTTACAGTCACCATATTACAATTTCTATATTACTATTTATTCGATGTTCCCCATATGAAACATGACACTCCAGCTTGTGTCAAGCAGTCCTTTCTAAACCAGTGATAACCCACAAAGGAACCTGCAAATTTTCCTTAAGCCATGTCTCTTGAACACACGTAACATCTGGCAAAACAATTTATATAAACTGACATTTTGAAATTTTAACTATCAAGCTTCGTACATTGTATGGTACTGTTTGTATTTACTGTTTTATTAATAAGGATCACGCAGTATCAGATATAATTTCATGTGTAAACCTCTATTCTGTTCAAGTATTTAACAACTGTTCTTTTAACTATTTTTAGTTTCTAACAATAACACCATAATCGTCCATACAAATTCTTGTATTCCAATATATAGAGAATCGTAATAATAAACCACTGGCCCTTTCCATGCTGTGCTCTTCTTCTTACACTCCCTGAATTTATACCCCAGTGCCCATCGGCTCTCGCTGACACCCTATTTTCAAAAAGTCCCCACATTATAATTTGAAGTTGCTGCCCTCGGCTGTTTGCTGCTCCTTACCTGGAGTCCTTCTACTGTTCTGTCGTCTCCCATCAACTTTTGCGAGTCTCAGGTCAGAGTAGATAACTTCATTTTCTGTTATTTGTAAAAAGAAAGTAGAAACTTTGTGAATTGTCAGTCAGCACCTCATGTTGTATAAATAGAAGGTGTGATGCAAGTCTGTAGTGCTGTGTGGATCAGTCTGTCCTCATATGCTCAAAACACAGGTCCTCCATTCACAGTTTAAAAAACTACAGGAATTTCAGTTTTCCAAATTGAATACAAACAAAAAATGTCAACTCTGCGGCAGTTACAGGTTTTAAAGATGGAAAGGAAGCTCCCATGTGTTGGGTGACGCTCTGCCTGTTGAATTTTTCGTACCTGGAATATCCGGAGCCATCTTTTTCTTCTTCTTTCCTTGTTTAGGTTTCACCACCCTGACATCAGAATACAGAACATCATCCTGGTGCGACATCTCACACATGCATCCAGTCACATCATCTCTACCAAGTGGCCAACATAATCTACAGGAGCGCAGCTCAAGATCTTTGAAATCAGTGGGTGGTGAGATAAGATAGAAAACAGGAAGTGCTAAGTGTCACAAAAAAACAAACATATTATTAGAATAAGAAGTTTAAAAAAAGCAAACTTCACTGCCATGGCCTTTTATAGAGTGTGAATGGTTGTCTTCAAAAGCACTAACTGGACTGGAATTCATGATTAGTCCATTGTGCCAATAGACCCCCATGTACTATTCATTTTTTGTTTTTACAAAACATTTATTAAAATGTCAATGACAAAAAAACACAAGCTGTTTGTGTCACATAATCATGATAATGGCTATCCAGCTGTATACTCACAGTGTCCAAAACACCTGTATTTTTTGCTAAAATATTGACATTAAAATCTATCACGTAAAACTGCATAGGGTAATAGTAATACTTTTTTTACACTTTTCTCACTATGCAAAATGCCTTACATAGTGAATGGGGAGCCATTTCTACCACCACTAGTATCCACCCATTTTGCACCAATACACTCACCACACATTAGCTTAAAGGGTAAGAGAGAGAGAGAGAAAGAGAGAGAGAGAGAGAGAGAGAGAGAGAGAGAGAGAGAGAGAGAGAGAAAGAGAGAGAGAGATAGACAGAGAGAGAGAGAGAGAATTAGAGAGAGAATTAGAGAGAGTGGATGATTAGGGAACAGAATGACTAGGCCATGATGAGCAATTTAGCCAGGATACTCCTTGCCCCTTACAATGGATATCCAGGGATCTTTTCTGACCGCAGAGAAGACAACGCCATTTTTACAGCACAGTGTCCCCGTCACTGCACTGAGGCATTGGGTTCCACATTCAGACCACAGGGCATTTTAGCCTCGCCAAAACCTCTTTCAGCAGCAAATCAAGCATTTTTTCCTAGATGGTCTCGGGCCCAAACATGCTTAGTTTAGGGTGAGTAACTAACATAAAATTATCATTTTTGGGTGGAGTATTCATTTATGGATGCCAAATTCAATTACAAGAAGAACAGCATTTTTATAGCAATGATTTTTTTTTTTGATGATTACAGATTGCAAATGCAAATTCTCTAACCTCTAATGATCTCAACGCAATCAGTAAGAACAGTTTTTGCTGTTGGTATTAGTGGAACCCTTCCACCATGCAGGATCTCACTCATTCATCTCTAGTCCATCTGGCTTCCTCCCCCATTCATATCACAGAGTATGAAGTCCGTTTGCTCTTCTGGAGACACAGAACTTTTGTATAGCAGCAGGCCCAGTCAACATCTCACCCACCGCACCAAGACACTGTGCATAAGAACAAGAAGTTGTATTTAAAGACATTTTGGCTTTGGCTTAATAAAGGATATTTAACTCTTTAACATTGTCATAAAATATCCCAGTGTCGAAAATGACAAACATTTCCCCTTCTAATGATTACAGACTTGCACTGACTTCAGTAAAATGTCTAATCCTTCAGAATCTCGAATTTGTCACTGATTCTCTTTTTCACCATTTCAGTTTGTTTACCATGTCAACAAGTCGGCTGAAGGTTCAATTTATTTGGCTCTCCATTTGATCTTGCAGCATTTAGACTCTCCAGGCACTAAGGCCAGGATCTTACATGTGGATTTCAGTTGTGCATTTAAAACAAACAGACTTGAGTCTCTCCACAGAAAACTCTTCACTATGTGGGATAAACAGAACAACCAAGTTTCATTTCATATTTGATTTCACAATTTCAATTTCAATTTCACAATTTCAAAATTTATATAAAAATATAAATTAATATCGAACAGAAGCATGAAAGAATTTATACATTTGCATTATTTTTATTGCCCATTTTGAGTGCTTTTATTGATTTATCGATCCTTTTCATTTTTTAAACTGTTTTTCAAAAATAATATTATTTATTTATCATTTTGCCCATTGTTCCATTGATGTACTGTATTGTATTGTATTATGAACTCTGCATCACAATATATATGTGGAGTAAGCATATCAGCTCATACCTAGTAAAGATACAAAGTGCACACGACACGTGTTTTGCTTTTATTTCTGCTCATCGGCTGTACTCACTTTTACATCACCTTACGGGGATCGATCCTTGGATGTCAATGCCTGAGGTGAAGCCTCCAATGCATGCATGTTTGTCTATCGATCACACTACTTGCTCATCTGGGGTAAGCAGACCCACCTTGGGACAAAATGCCAAGTGAGGGCAATCAATTCCACCTTTTATGGTCAGAGGACCATAAAAAATGAAAAATTGACAGAAGGTGGCTTCTCATTATGGACACCCACTCATGAGAAAAGGAGCTCCAAACCATGCCTGATCTAACAAAGACTACTTTCCAAGGGCATTTCTTTTTCATTATTACATCATTATATACCGTTTTTGAATTTACAGTAATTAATATTAAACCAGGTGACACTTTTGGTGCCCCAACATTTCTTCAGTCCATTTGTCATACCTTACACGACCACTAAATATATACAGTATACTGTATATGAATGAAAGTACATTACTGGCCAAAGGTTTTGGCAGTGACACAAATGGGTATTGCAAAACTTGCGGCTTCAGTTTTTGTGGTGGCAAATCACAATTTTTTATATTATTGTGCAGAGTGATCAGATGCATATTGATTCATTGTAAAGAGCTTTATTAGCATAAAAAGTTAACACAAAAATCAATTTTCACTTATTTTGGCCCTGGCAAATAACTGATCAGCTAAAAGTGTCCAGCAAGTACCAGGCCCGTCTCCTCCTGAGGAGTCCAATACAGAATTGTGTCGCCATCAGTGCAAAGCTTGCTCAGGTATGGCAGCAGGCAGATGTGAGGGCATCTGCACACACAGTAAGGTGAAGACTTTTGGACAACAGCCTTGTGTCAAGAAGGGCAGCAAAGAAGCCCCTTCTTTCCAAGTACAGCATCAAGGAGAGACTGATGTTCTGCAGGAAGTATAAGGATTGGACAGCACAAGACTGGTGCAAAGTTATTTTTTCGGACGAATCCTCCTCCCAAAAGTTTTGGAACATCTGGAAAATTGATTGTCCAGAGAAGGAAAAGGTGAATGCCACCACGAGTCCTGTGTCACCGTGCCAACAGTGAAGCATCCTGAGACAATCCATGTGTGTGGTTGCTTCTCACCCAAGGGAGTGGGCCCACTTACAATTCTACCCAAGAACACTACCATAAATAAAGAATGGTATCAAAATACCCCCGAAGAGCAACTTCTCCCAACAATCCAGGCGCAATTTGATGATAGTCTGTGTATATTCCAGCATAATGGGGCACCATGTCACAAGACAAAAGTGATGATGAAGTGGCTCAGAGATCATAACAATAAAGGTTTGGACCTGTGACCAGGAAACTCCCCAGATCTTAATCCCATTGAGAACTTGTGGTTAATTCTCAAAAAGCAGGTGGACAAGCAGAAGCCCACAAATTGTGATCAACTCCAAGCACTAAAAAGGCAACAATGGCTCACCATCAGTCAGGATTTGACCCAGAAGTTGATTAACAGCTTGCCAAGGCACATTGCAGAGGTCTTGAAAAAGAAGGGCCAACACTGCAAATATTGACTCTTTACATAAACTTAATATCATTGTTAATAAAAGCCTTTGAAACTAATGAAATGCTTGTAATTATACTTTAGGGTAACATAAAAACATCTGACAAAAAGATCTAAAAACACTGAAGAACTAAACTTTACGAAAACCAATGCTTGTGTCATTCTTAAAACTTTTGGCAACGACTGTACAGAGAGTTCCTTTGACTTCATGACTTGATTTTTTAATTGCTATGCACTGTGAATTGTTGGACCTTATATACACGGGTGTGTGTGTTTCTAAAGGATGTCCAGTCAGTTCTGTTTGCCACAGGTGGACTCCAATCAAGTTTTAGACACAACTCAAGGATAACCAGGATGTACCTGACTACCATTTGGAGTGCCACAGCAAAGGGTCTGAAAACTTCAATGAATGAGAGAGTTCAGTTTTTGATTTTTATTAAAATTGCAAACCTGTGAAAACATGCTTTCCCTTTGTCATTATGGGTTATTGAGTGTAATTTGATGGGCAAACATGACAAATATATCCATTTAAAATTAAATTTATAATACAATAAAATTTGCAGAAAGTAAGGGGATCCGAAAACGTCCTGAATCCACTGCATATTCAAAAGTCTACAATTTATGTTAACCTTTTTTTTGCCTTTTGAATTTCTTCTGTACATTGTCTTGACAATAAAAACATCTGTCCCTATAAAGTGGATAAGAACAATAGACAATCTCATTGTGACTTTGCTTTATAATGTCTAATGTGATGCCACGTGCCCACACATCAACACACACCTGGTAATGTGCACATTTGCTTTTCATGAGACAGTCATTTTGAAACATAGAAGACAAATGGAGAAATAAAAATAACATGAAACAATAATGAAATAAAACAAAATTAAATCATCATGAACACACACTTAAATGGCTGCTGATCCGGACTCCAGATCTAAATGTTCTTAGTGCATGTGGAAATATAGAGTATTTAGCAAACTGATATTACTGTAACAAAGATGAACCACACAAATGTAGTCAGATAGCCACAGTCTGTTGAAACTTCCTATCCTGCTTTTTAATGTTTAGGTTCAGTATTTCCTGATAAGACACATTTGCTCTGAGGTAATGCAGGCCTCTTGTCTGGTAGCTTCAAGTGAATGTGCCGAGTGCGAATCAGAGGAAAACAAAGCACAGGGCAGTGAAGAGCAGATAGTGTGCAGAGCAGCAAAAACACACAATATGCTGTTATTTCATTCTTTCCCTGAAAAAGTGAGCTCTGCCTCATTAGAAGGTTGTGCACAAAGCACAGAATCTCCATTTGATTATCTTCAGTTTTCTTATTCTTATTTTTTCTTTGATAATTAAGAGCAGGCATACACAGAAATTAACCGTGTTAAAGAACTGCACAAACTTAAGTTCTGTTTCACTTTGTTGTCTTTTTGTTTTTAAAATCTAGAATTTTGTGTGATAATTGACTTAATGTCTTTAACACTAGAATTACCCACAGCCTATGAGAAAACTTGTAAATCCGGCCCACCTTAAATCCAATTGCACCTCTCCGTCAGCGTCTTTTGTCCTGGAAATGTGCTGATTAAGACAAGCAGCAAGCAGCCTGCTATTCCATCCCCCACCATCGCAGAACGTGCACAAAGTTCTTCCAGCTCATGCCTTCTTTGATTATCTGGGAGTGAAGTGCTGGAGTTCTAGAGTGGAAATAATAGATCATTATTTGGAGCACATGCATTTCATGTGTGTTCCATTTATACAGTAATCTGTGTAAACACATTGTTAAAACAGAAACTTTTTCATATTTTAGTAATAAATGTTATAAAATGTTGGCATAAACTATAGAATATGTGAAGCCTGAAGTCCAAAGTGTTAAATAAACACTTTCACAAAAGGTTCAAGGACGACAACAACAGCTTCTGCGGCGTAGCAGTAAGATTTGCTGACTTGTAATCAAGAGCCCCCGGTTCAATTGTTCAGTTGTTACAGCGTGATTGTGATTAAGAGAATAAAACTGAAAAAAGATAACTTTTACAAGTACCATAAATTTATGCCCAATGTCCCATATATTTGTCTCTTTCTTTTTTTTGCCATGATTGTGTGTAGTGCATGACATCAGCACAACTACAGCATAAAAGATGGCTGAGATTTTTTTCTAATGAAGCTTAGTATTCAAGTGTCAAAAACAAACAAAAAAAGTAATGAAAAATCTTTAACTTCTCTGCAGATTAAAATCTTTTTTCGCAATGACTCTCTGTGTGTCTTACTGGACATGTCAATGATAAGCAGAAAATACAGCGTAGTACATAATGCAGCTTTACATTTGCCAGTTCAGTTCTCTCCTTTGACTCACTGCATGACCTTAGAAATTTACTTATTCTGCTTGTGCTGCTACTATTAACAAAAAATGTGTGTGTGTAAATATTTGTAATAAATAAAGATCTTGTAAGCAAGCAGCACCTTTGATAAAAGTGTCAGCCAAAAATATGATAGATAGATAGATAGATAGATAGATAGATAGATAGATAGATAGATAGATAGATAGATAGATAGATAGATAGATAGATAGATAGATAGATAGATAGATAGATAGATAGATAGATAGATAGATAGATAGATAGATACTTTATTAATAATAATTGAAAGCAGAAATCATACATTCTTTAATATCAAAACTCATTTGTTAGGAGAGCTTAATCAAGGTGTGTCTAGATGAACAAGTGTGATTGTACTTTATACTAACCAGCCATTGTAAACAGAGAAATATTGACAATGAACCTGAACTGTCAAAATCCTTACAAAATCTAGTCAGGTAAACACTAGTCACAATAACCACTAAAATTATGATTAAATGAATAGGAAAATAAAAAAGTTGAGGTTTATTTCCATGGTGAAAAGGAATGGAAGTAAGAGACACAAAATTTCAGATGAACAGCCAAAATCTTTTATTTAATTTGCAGATGCAGTTTGACAGAATAACCCCAATGATTAAATGAAGAGCTAACTGTGATATATATATATATGTGTATATATATATATATATATATATTCCAATGGATGTGTGGAAGAATGCAGTGTGTTGCAAAAAGCCTCCTAATAAAATAAACCTTCCAACATTAAAGAGATGCTAATTCTCAGCCTGCAATAAATCTTTTCTGTCTTTGGATGTTGGCATCAAATTTAGGGATGGTTCCTGTTTTATGTCTGTAGTTCCTGATGTTGATTTGAGTTGACTCTAACTGTCAGATTTAAAATTCATGCTGAACAAATGAAGAAAAAGGAAGAAAACAATTACAAGTTTTCTCTGGTTGTGTCGTTTCAACAGATGTTTCTTATAATAAGATGGATACAAATGAGCTCCCAAACTCATAAGTTACGTTTTCCAGTAAATCACACCCTCCTTCCCAAATGTAACTCATTTTGAAACTCAAAACTGAGATTATAAGAGGGCCGCCCTTCGCTCTCTAGACACACTGCCGATCTCCGCACTCCTCGAGGTAAGCCGCTCCTCTTCCAGATGTGCTCACTTATGTAATGCTGCTGCCCGTTCAGCTTATTTCTTCACATGTTGCTTTCTTGCTTCGGTTCTTTCCAGATCACAATGGGGAATCTGAATGACAATCACAGGAAATTAGAATTAAAACTCACTTAACTAAGGCCTGCTTTTAAGTATGCAGTGTCAAAATAATAAAAACAAAAAAAAAAGAAAAGTTGCAGTCCTTCTTCAGTTTCGTCCTAGATGTGCACATATAATTCATAATCAAAGTACACTGATGGTTTCTGATCATGAAGTATTATCATATTTGTCCTGATTCAGCAGATACATTTACAATCTGTGGTTACTGACTAGAAATAACTTTTAGTCTTAATGGTTTTTTAATTTACATTGTATTAAATTTGGTTAAGAAAGATGCTGTGAAAAACTAAGTAGATTGATTCATTGACTGTTGCATGGAAATTTCATGGATGTTGTTATTGCCTCACAGCTGCAGGAAACTGGGCTCAATTTCCAGCTCAGACAAGCCTGTAATTGATTGGCTTCCTTTTCCTGTTTTGTTCCCAAGTTGTGTTTGAGGCCTCTGGGATAAACACACAGTTGCCAAGATTCTATAATGAAGAAAGGGGATTCAGGAAATAAATATATTTATATAAGATTTTGTCTGGAATTCCAGATTTTTAGTTTCACCCTAACTTTTCACAATGTTGTTTGATTTCGAGCTTAAATATCCTAAACAACTAAATAGTTAATGTAAGATACAGCCTATATATGTTGCTTTAATGTTGCAAATCCCAGCAAAACTAATCAGTTACTTTTTCCTGATAGCAAACCATCTGAGAAAATTAGTTGTTATTTTGAAAGAAGACTGCATGATTTAATATTTTCCACCAAATGTGCAGAGCATTTCTTTGGAATAGAAGTGAATACCATTGGACTCTGATCATTTAGACTGTCTGGCCTGCCAGACTTGTGTAATGAGGTAATAAATATCAAAGCTCAGGGACCAGTTAAAAAGCAAATGTAAAACTGGAGAGAGCAGCTTGAAACAGGAGACTTCAGGAGATGACCTGATATGCCATTTTGCCCTCTTAGTTTTGACCTGCTGCAAAGATATCTTTACTTTGGCTATGCTGACCTCCAACCCTGTAATATTTCTGCCATTTTTACAAAGGACCTATCTAACCTGTAAATTATTGTTACTGAAATCATTGGCTTAAAGTTTTGCAAAAACATTCATCAGTTAAAAGTGTGTGCTCCTTGTTTATTGTAAAGGTCTCATTTTTGTAGAGCCCAATCATCTGATAGCTTTCACACCTTTCTAGACTAGCTTTGGATTGTTATCATTAAACTGGCCCATTTCTTTTCCTTCTATATTATTTTTTGTTTAATTGATGTATTTTTTTCTTTCATTTTTAAAACCTCCCTTTCTTCTACCTCATTTTCCTGAAGATGATGTTGTTTTTCCAAAAGCAGTGCTTTAATATCTTTGATGATCAGCTGCATTCTATTTGGTTTCACTTTGGCATTTTCCTTTTGTTAATGATCAGTGATTCACAGAATTTTATATCTTTGCTAACAGTATAAATGGCCTTATTTAGTGTCTGCGAGGATGTCAGTACATGTCACTGCTCCAGTTCTGTGTTTCCAAATGGCTGGTTTTTTTTCTTGTTTGGGATATGTAAGCCCCAGAGATGTTTACATTCCATTTATCCAGTATGTTAATTAACCCTTCTAGTATTAATATTTGTGTACTGATGGTAGTGTGCAAATGAATGAATGAGTCAGGTGATTTGGTTTCCAATTTTGTACTCTTATAATAAATTAGTCGAGCTGTGTCACCCACTTAAGCCTGTGACAGTACATTAACAACCGTAACAATGGTCTGTTTAAATTCACAAAGTAAAGAGCATGGACAAAGACCAACAGCCAGATGTGCTCTGTCACCGAGATATTATTACCCCATCTTTTATTAACGGATATGCAGACCCTGCCAACTGTCTGCTTACCAGATCTTAAGTTTCTGTCTTGCTCTTCACAAAGTGACCCCAAGTCGGCCTTAACAGTCAAGTAAAGCAGACTGGACAGCTTTCATAACACGCGTAGAAGTATCGCACAGATGACATGAGCCCATTCACTTTATTCAATGAGGACCGTACGTTGCTTGTGATGATAGTTGGCAATGGTGGTTTAAAACTCACTCCAACTCAAAGTCCAACTCCCAGATAGTACCAGTACAGAGACTATTATTATTTGTAACTGGTCACACTGATAGCAGTGTAGGTACCGTGTAAATTCCATAAGCAGTAACAATCAAAATCAATAAAGTTTCACATACATTCTTAAACATTTTTTTTTGAAAAGAAAACTACTGACAGAATATCTGAGTAGAAATAGAAATGAAAAACATTATTTAAAAAAACTAAAAACAAGCACAAAAACACCAAGGTCTGCTGCAATGCAGATTTAAATAAATCGTTTTTTTGTAACTGTGATTTCAAGATATTTGAACAGTTATGAAATAAGAGAAACTTAATAAGCTAAAGTGCAAAAGTATTGACTTTGAATAATATACACTTATGACACCTTAATTACAGTGCATCTGGAAAGTATTCACAGCGCATCACTTTTTCCACATTTTGTTATGTTACAGCCTTTTTCCAAAATGAATTAAATTCATTTTTTTCCTCAGAATTCTGCACACAATACCCCATAATGACAATGTGAAAAAAGTTTACTTGAGGTTTTTGCAAATTTATTAAAAATAAAAAAACTGACAAATCACATGTACATAAGTATTCACAGCCTTTGCTCAATACTTTGTCGATGCACCTTTGGCAGCAATTACAGCCTCAAGTCTTTTTGAATATGATGCCACAAGCTTGGCACACCTATCCTTGGCCAGTTTCGCCCATTCCTCTTTGCAGCACCTCTCAAGCTCCATCAGGTTGGATGGGAAGCGTCGGTGCACAGCCATTTTAAGATCTCTCCAGAGATGTTCAATTGGATTCAAGTCTGGGCTCTGGCTGGGCCAGTCAAGGACATTCACAGAGTTGTCCTGAAGCCACTCCTTTGATATCTTGGCTGTGTGCTTAGGGTCGTTGTCCTGCTGAAAGATGAACCGTCACCCCAGTCTGAGGTCAAGAGCGCTTTGGAGCAGGTTTTCATCCAGGATGTCTCTGTACATTGCTGCAGTCATCTTTCCCTTTATCCTGACTAGTCTCCCAGGTCCTGCCACTGAAAAACATCCCCACAGCATGATGCTGCCACCACCATGCTTCACTGTAGGGATGGTGCCAGGTTTCCTCCAAATGTGACGCCTGGCATTCACACTAAAGAGTTCAATCTTTGTCTCATCAGACCAGAGAATTTTCTTTCTCATGGTCTGAGAGTCCTTCAGGTGCCTTTTGGCAAACTCCAGGTGGGCTGCCATGTGCCTTTTACTAAGGAGTGGCTTCTGTCTGGCCACTCTACCATACAGGCCTGATTGGTGGATTGCTGCAGAGATGGTTGTCCTTCTGGAAGGTTCTCCTCTCTCCACAGAGGACCTTTGGAGCTCTGACAGAGTGACCATCGGGTTCTTGGTCACCTCCCTGACTAAGGCCCTTCTCCCCCGATCACTCAGTTTAGATGGCCGGCCAGCTCTAGGAAGAGTCCTGGTGGTTTCGAACTTCTTCCACTTATGGATGATGGAGGCCACTGTGCTCATTGGGACCTTCAAAGCAGCAGAAATTTTTCTGTAACCTTCCCCAGATTTGTACCTTGAGACAATCCTGTCTCGGAGGTCTACAGACAATTCCTTTGACTTCATGCTTGGTTTGTGCTCTGACATGAACTGTCAACTGTGGGACCTTATAAAGACAGGTGTGTGCCTTTCCAAATCATGTCCAGTCAACTGAATTTACCACAGGTGGACTCCAATTAAGCTGCAGAAACATCTCAAGGATGATCAACAACAACAACAACAACATTTATTTATATAGCACATTTTCATACAAAAAGTAGCTCAAAGTGCTTTACATAATGGAGAGAAGAAAAATAAAAGACAAAATAAGAAATTAAAATAAGACAACATTAAATAACATAGAAAGGAGTAAGGTCCGATGGCCAGGGTGGACAGGAAAAACAAAAAAAAAACTTCAGAAGGCTGGAGAAAAAAATAAAATCTGTAGGGGTTCCAGGCCATGAGACCGCCCAGTCTCCTTTGGGCATTCTACCTAACATAAATGAAATAGTCCTCTTTGTAGTTCGGGTTTTTCACGGAGTCACTTGATGCTGATGGTCATACAGATTTCTGGCTTTTAATCCATCCATCATTGTTGGAACATCATGGTGCTTTGGGTAGATGGTGGTGGCGCACGCCACCACCAACAGGACACCGGAAAAGGAAACAGAAGAGAGAGTAGGGGTTAGTACAGATTTTGAATGAATAGTTATTATAATGAATTAGATATACAGAGTATCAGGATTAAATTACAGTGAAGTTATGAGAAGGCCATGTTAAAATAATGTGTTTTCAGTAGTTTTTTAAAGTGCTCCACTGTATTAGCCTGGCGAATTCCTACTGGCAGGCTATTCCAGATTTTAGGTGCATAACAGCAGAAGGCCGCCTCACCACTTCTTTTAAGTTTTGCTCTTGGAATTCTAAGGAGACACTCAGTTGAGGATCTGAGGTTACGATTTGGAATATAAGGTGTCAGACATTCCGATATATAAGCCGGGGCGAGATTATTTAAAGCTTTATAAACCATAAGCAGAATTTTAAAGTCAATTCTGAATGACACAGGTAACCAGTGTAGTGACATCAAAACTGGAGAAATGTGTTTGGATTTTCTTTTCCTGGTAAGGATTCTAGCAGCTGCATTCTGCACTAGTTGCAAACGATTGATGTCTTTTTTGGGTAGTCCTGAGAGGAGTGCGTTACAGTAATCTAGCCGACTGAAAACAAACGCATGAAGTAATTTCTCTGCATCTTTTGATGATATAAGAGGTCTAACTTTTGCTATGTTTCTTAGGTGAAAAAACGCTGTCCTAGTGATCTGATTAATATGCGATTTAAAATTCAGATTACAATCAACGGTTACCCCTAAGCTTTTTACCTCCGATTTGACTTTTAATCCTAATGCATCTAGTTTATTTCTAATAGCCTCATTGTATCAATTATTGCCAATCACTAAGATTTCGTTTTTTTCTTTATTTAATTTGAGAAAGTTACTATTCATCCATTCTGAGATACAAGTTAGACATTGTGTTAGCGAATCAAGAGATTTGGGGTCATCAGGTGCTATTGATAAATACAGCTGTGTGTCATCAGCATAGCTGTGGTAGCTCACGTTGTGCCCTGAGATAATCTGACCTAATGGAAGCATGTAGATTGAGAAGAGCAGTGGACCCAGGATAGAGCCTTGTGGAACACCATATAGAATATCATGTGTCTTTGAGTTATAATTACCACAACTAACAAAGAATTTTCTCCCTGCCAGGTAGGATTCAAACCAATTTAAGACACTGCCAGAGAGGCCCACCCATTGACTAAGGCGATTCTTAAGAATATTATGATCAATGGTGTCAAATGCGGCACTCAGATCTAAGAGGATGAGAACAGATAAATGGCCTCTGTCTGCATTTACCCGCAAGTCATTTACTACTTTAACGAGTGCAGTTTCTGTGCTGTGATTTGTTCTAAAACCTGACTGAAATTTATCAAGAATAGCATGTTTATTGAGGTGCTCATTTAACTGTATAATGACTGCCTTCTCTAGAATTTTACTTAAGAAAGGCAGGTTAGAGATGGGTCTATAATTTTCAAGAGCAGAGGGATCGAGATTATTTTTCTTAAGTAGGGGTTTAACTACCGCAGTCTTAAGACAGTCTGGGAAGACCCCCGTATCTAATGACGAGTTTACTATGTCAAGAACATTATCACTAAGCACGCCCGATACTTCTTTGAAAAAATTTGTTGGTATTGGGTGAAGGGCACAGGTGGATGGTTTCATTTGAGAAATTATTTTATGTAAATCAGGTAAATCTATCCTAGTGAAAGACTTTAATTTGTTTATTATGGGGTACTGGGGTTTAGGAGGATCCTTAGTGTTGGGGAGATATACTATGTTATTTCTAATATCATTAATTTTTTGATTGAAAAATACAGCGATAGCCTCACAGGTTTTACTGGAAGTACTTAGGAGGCATTCCTTTGAGTTACCTGGGTTTAACAGATGATCAATTGTTGAGAATAAGACTCTGGGATTACTAGCATTGTTATTTATAATCTTAGAGAAATAGCAGCGCCTCTCAAGACGGACTGTTATTGTATTCTGTTATTTTAACTTTTAATATTTCATAGTCAATAGTTAGTTTAGTTTTCCTCCATTTACGCTCAGCTCTACGGCATGTTCTCTTTAAATCAGACACTCTTTGGGTCTTCCATGGTATAACAATGCTAGTAGATTTTTTAACTGTCTTTTCAGGAAAAACAGGATGCACCTGAGCTCAATTTTGAGCTTCATGGCAAAGGCTGTGAATACTTATGTACATGTGCTTTCTCAGTTGTTTTATTTTTAATAAATTTGCAAAAACCTCAAGTAAACTTTTTTCACATTGTCATTATGGGGTGTTGTGTGTAGAATTCTGAGGAAAAAAATGAATTTAATCCATTTTGGAATAAGGCTGTAACATAACAAAATGTGGAAAAAGTGATGCGCTGTGAATACTTTCCGGATGCACTGTATCTGCTTGATTAGGAATACGGATAGCAAGAGTTTCAATAGCAATGGCAAATAACATTGGCAACAGAGGGCAGCCTTGCCCTGAATCTAAAGCAAAAAATCAGTTTATATTATTCAGAAGACAGATGCTTCTGGTTTAGAGTATAATACTGTAGTTTCATTGATACATTTAAAAATAAGCTTTCATAACTCTTTGATGTTAGTGTGGTGATAAGCCTACATCCTCAATAAGAGGTGACTGTCTTTTATTCTTATCTCAGTGCTCTCTTAATTAATTCTAAAGACAGGGTGCTTCTGTAAGTGGAGGGACAAAGCTACACAGTACAACTAGATAACTAACTCTCTGTGCAGATGGCTGCTTGAACACAGAGAAGAATGCATGTTCAATTAAAATTCAGAGAGTAATGACCACTACACACATTGGCAGTGTAGTTACGTTCTCCATGTTAATACAGTATAAGTTCTTAAAAGACTAAAGAATAACACCACTCAATAAAAAAAGAAACATGGCTAGAGACAGCTCATGGCTTGGGTGATGACTAACTTAATCTTAAGTCTTTGTTTATGTAAATAGCTCTCTGTTCTATTAACCTTTCTTTGCTCCCTAAACCACTCTTCATTTCTTATTTTAGGTTACATTCTGTCACAGCTCAGAACCAGCATGGCGTCTAACATTTGGGCAGAAGTTGACTCCCATGTTTACATTCCAGCTTGTCTCGGGAGTTATACTGAACCTGTGCCAGATAAAGTCTATATAATGTTCCACGGAACAACAAAGCAAAATGCAGAGCTAATCAAGAAGAATGGCTTCAGACCCTCTGCGGATGGCATGTTAGGACGGGGGGTATATGTTAGCCGTGACATTCAGAAGGCCAGCAGGTACCCCTTACATGTTGATGAAAGTCAACGATATGTCCTGAAGCTCCTAGTCAATGTGGGAAAAGTTAAAAAGATTGACAGGCAAGGGCATCCCATGCAAAAAACATGGCACAACCATGGATATGATACAGCCTGGGTGCCACCTAACTGTGGAATGGTGCCCAGTGGCTTAGAAGAAGACTGTGTCTGGGATCCCAGAAGAATCCGAGTTAAGGAAGTCATGCGTCCATCTTCAGTTTTTCAGCCTACGTCATATGCTAACTATTACTGAATGTCTAATGGATCCTGAAATAAAGAGATGTTTTACTTTTTTTATGTGTTTCCTTTTCTAGCAAGTCAGAATCGAAATGCTTGTTTCTGAAACCCCATTTTTGCAACCATATTTAAAGAAAAGGGCTTTAAAAACTCTCCTGTGATCTCTCAATATCGTTATTAATCTAGATATCAGACTGGTATAACAATTTGAATGTCCGGACCATTTCGTTCTCAACCACCTTCACTACTGTAAGGGAAATCCTTGATAAGGACTGCTCTTGTTCACAAAGGCTCTTCAGACTCCAGCATTATGCATATAAAAGATTTATAGCTTTATATGATTATTCAGATTACACAGAGAGGTGAATAACATGCTCTAAAAGGTAAAGTAGGATGGTCGAAACCTTTGGGTACCTAAGAGATTCATGATGTTGATCCAAAGCTGGAGGCTGCACTCTGGGGGCTGCATTTCAGACAAGCGCCAGCTTACTTCAAGGTAGACAGGCCAAAGCCAGTCTAAAGCACTTTGTTATATGGCAATCTATTGGCACTCTATCAAGGACAAGTACAAAGTAATGCCAAGGGTTCATCATGATTAATTGTTACAAAAAATATCTCTAACACTACCAACTTACATGAAATTCCATAAGAGAATTCTATCTATCTATCTATCTATCTATCTATCTATCTATCTATCTATCTATCTATCTATCTATCTATCTATCTATCTATCTATCTATCTATCTATCTATCTATCTATCTATCTATCTATCTATCTATCTATCTATCTATCTATCTATCTATCTATCTATTGTGGCAAGTGGCTGGAGGTGGCACCTAGCTGGGATGCCTGGAAGGACCGGAGGAGGGCTTATGCCCTCCTGGACCCTGTGATCATCAGAGGTGACTGTGTGCAGAGGGTACAGACCTATAAATACCTGGGAGTGCAGCTGGATGATAAATTGGACTGCACTGCCAATACTGATTCTCTGTGCAAGAGAGGACAGAGCCGACTATACTTCCTTAGAAGACTGGCGTCCTTCAACATCTGTAATAAGATGCTGCAGATGTTCTATCAGACGGTTGTGGCAAATGCCCTCTTCTACGCAGTGGTGTGCTGGGGAGGCAGCATAAAGAAGAATGACGCCTCACGCCTGGACAAACTGGTGAGGAAGGCAGGCTCTATTGTAGGCATGGAGCTGGACAGTTTGTCATCCGTGGCAGAGCGACGGGCGCTGAGCAGGCTCCTGTCAATTATGGAGAATCCACTGCATCCACTGAACAGTATCATCTCTAGACAGAGGAGCAGCTTCAGCGACAGACTGCTGTCACCGTCCTGCTCCACTGACAGATTGAGGAGATCGTTCCTCCCCCAAACCATGTGACTCTTCAATTCCACCTGGGGGGGTAAACGTTAACATTATACAAAGTTATTGTCTGTTTTACCTGCATTGTTATCACTCTTTAATTTAATATTGGTTTTTTGTATCAGTATGCTGCTCCTGGAGTATGTGAATTTCCCCTTGGGATTAATAAAGTATCTATCTATCTATCTATCTATCTATCTATCTATCTATCTATCTATCTATCTATCTATCTATCTATCTATCTATCTATCTATCTATCTATCTATCTATCTATCTATCTATCTATCTATCTATCTATCTAATGTAATAATTGGAGTTGCTGGAGAAGTGCCTTACATATTCTAAAAGTTCTGAACTGATAGCACTATATTTAATTTCAGTTAATAAGTGCTGATAGCTTTTATGCTTTCAAACCATATGCATAGCTCCATAGCTCCTATAGCTTCTATTACAAATTTGATTAAAGAAACCTAAATCTCATATAAGATGCTCTTATCAGTCCTCCGATCTCTTCTGCACATTTAACCTATTGTTGCATTTCTTAATTGTTAACATAATGTGATTCTTTAATATCAATCAACAGCTTAATTATAGAATAATCTACTCTCTCTCTATATAAAGTCCTAAGCCTAAAAGTGCAACAATTTTATGTGATGTTTTTATGTCACGTTTCTTGGCACGGTTTAAATCGGGCTTATTTTAAAACCTACATATATATGTTTGATATCATTCTTTTTAGAATGTATCGAACTTTAATGTGATGTTCTTAGATTTTCAGATTCTTATTCCGTTTTTAAATTATGATCTAAAATATCAAGAAAGTCGTGGTTTTTATTTTTGATCGAGTAAACTTTCTTTCACAGGAACAAACTATTAAAAAAAAAAAAAGATCTATTCTTAACATCAATGTTTGTATTTAGGTGATTTAGTTAGCTGAAGGTCGAGTTACGATGACCCATTGCATACCACTTTAGTTTTCAAATGATTTTTCCAGTTATTTACATTAGTCATTTTTAAAAAAAGTTTTTTTATGTATAAGAATTTAAGAAGTTAAAATGAATGGATCATTTATTTAGTCTCTTATAAATACTCATTGAGCATAGTGGATCTCAGTTTATGGGAATACTCCAATCGCTAACAGAGTAAATATTTTATTCTCATTTCATGATTTTTACTCTGTTAAATAATAAGTTTTCTTTTACATATTTATAGAATTTCATGATTTTAACTCCAATAAATAATCCATCCATCCATTTTCTAACCCGCTGAATCCGAACACAGGGTCACGGGGGTCTGCTGGAGCCAATCCCAGCCAACACAGGGCGCAAGGCAGGAACCAATCCTGGGCAGGTAGCCAACCCACCGCAGGACACACACAAACACACCAAGCACACACTAGTGCCAATTTAGAATCGCCAATCCACCTAACCTGCATGTCTTTGGATTGTGGGAGGAAACCAGAGTACCTGGAGGAAAAGCACACAGACATGGGGAGAACATGCAAACTCCACGCAGGGAGGACCTGGGAAGCGAACCCAGGTCCTCAGGTCTCCCAACTGTGAGGCAGCAGCGCTACCCACTGCGCCACCATGCCACCCCCAATAAATAATAATTTTTCTTTTGTACATTTACAGATTTTACTAATATTCTGGCCGCAACTGGGGGTTGGGTGCTAAAGGCGCCATGGGGCTTGGTCTCCCAGTGCATTTGTAATGTTAGGAAGTTTCTTATAAAATATGCAGCAATTATTTTGAAGTTCACAGATTAAATTTCCTGCAAGTAGCTCCCTTTAAACCTCTAGGACTGCATACTGCACTTTTTAGATGAAAATCAAAGATTCTTCCAAATTTCCAAATAGTACAATCACCTTTAAATATGTAGAAAAATAATGTAACAAAGTGTTGTCATTTCTACATGGTATGAGTTGACATGTGTGCAAATCCCCTTAAATGAAAGTCTGCATTATGCACTTCAATCACGATGTCTGAATTGTATGATTTGTAATTTTAAACTGTGGAGTAGAGGAATCAATCAAGAAAAAATGTGTCCTTGTTCCAAACCATATGGAGGGCACTGTATTTTACTTGTACTTTATATTAACCTACTTTGAGCCTTATCACATAATTTTTCTCAAAAATACATTATTTTACTCCCCTTTTCTATTAATTGAAATAAATTAAATGTTAGCGTAGTGTGTCTGTGTAAGTGAGCAGAGAACATTTTATATCAATGTTTCACTCTGGAAAGAATTAATGGGTTCTGATACTTAAACTTGATTTAATTATTTCATTACCTAAATGTTTAAAAACAATACAAATGTTTTGTATCCCTAGAGAATTGTTTACCTTTATTAACTGATACTTTCAAATCTTTTCAGAACAGTTCAATATTAATACTTATTAATACCAAGCCTACCTGTATACTTCTGAAAGTAATTGCTTACAAATGTGCTTAGTCAGTGTCTGTTTCTATCTGTCCTGTTTCACTTTATTGATGTTGCACTCATATTTATCACACATTTTATTAATTTAAGTCCGCAGTTGCTTAGGAGGTATAGTTTTATTCAGATAGGAAGAATAATTCCTCATGATCTTTTTTTGCAAAAGTGTTCATGTTTTGTAACCAAATATTTATAAAGCACAGAATCACTCTGAGTGAAAGATTTCCTTGGCTTTCTATAAGATTCTTACATTTCAAAAATGGCAGTCCATTAAGTCAGAGCTTAAGTTCTTTTGTTTTTCTTTTTATTTAGAATTGCATATTTCATTGCAGCCTTCTTAAATACATGCACTAAACTGTCATTAAAAAACGTAATATCATTTGTTAATGAGGTTTCCAGTTCAATATTTGTATAAATAGTCCAACTTTACCAAAATTTTACCTCAAATAATTTAAAAATGTATGCACATTACATACCTTATTAATTATAAATATTATTTGAAAATGATTGCTCCCAATTATTTTATCTCCATTTACATTTTGGTCACTCCATACAGCACAATAATTGAGTGTGAGAAAGATGCTATATAAATAAAATATTATTATTATTATTGTTGTTGTTGTTATAATACAGGACTACTGATTTTTATAAATATCAAGCCATGTTCTTCTACTCTCAAATAAACAATTCAAATTCTATTCTTTTAAACATTCTGCTTTTTTACCTTTATTTTACCTACCATAATATATTAAGTGCATTGAAATAATCACAAAGTAAAAATCAACATCTTGCAGTTTTAAAAGGTTTTTCTGTTTCTTCCTATTCCAATATTTAACACTGAAGTGCAAAAATTAACAGCGAGCGTTTCCCTGCCCACCATATTTCAAAGTATTCTGGGATATATGCCTAATGTATTCTGGGATTAACAAATCGTTGATACACAGGTTACAGTTGGTACAAAATGCTGCCGCTCGCTTTCTGGTTGGGGCAAGAAAGTATGACTCTGTCTCTCCTATTTTAGCTTCTTTACACTAGCTAACTGTCAGTTTTCAAATTGATTTTAAAATCCTGCTGCTAGTTTTTAAATCTTTACATGGGCTTGCTCCTGCCTATTTATCTGAACTGTGTGTTTTACATCAGCCATCTAGAGTGCTTAGATCTTCTGGTCAGCTGTCTCTGGTTGTCCCTCGTACCAAGTGTAAAACCAAGGGGGACAGGTCTTTTGCAGCTGTCGCACCTCACCTGTGGAACTCTTTACCTCATCATATAAAGGAGTCGTCTACAATTGAATTGTTTAAAGCAAGATCAAAGACTCATTTCTACTCACTTGCATTCAGTGACCTTCAGTAATACTGATGGCTTCCTCTTTGTGATTATATTACATTACTTCTATTTTTTATGTATATAACATTACTTCTATTTATTATGTATTTTATTTTATGTTCATATATTTTACTTCTATTTATGTTTTATGTTAATTTGTTCTATTTTTGTAAAGCACTTTGGCCACAGCATTACTATGTTTGTTTAAATGTGCTATATAAATAAATTGACATTGACATTAAATTGACATTACTGTTTATTCGATGCTCCCCATATGACACATGACACTCCATCTTGAGTCAAGCAGTCCTTTCTAATCCAGTGATAAATAACCCTGCAAGGTAACGCCAAATTATCCTGATCTAACAAAGATCCCTGGCCGAGGGCATTTCTGTTTCATTATTGGGCCATCGTGCAATTTTATAGTAATTAATATTAAATGGGGGTGACCTGTTTGGCATCCCAACATATCTTCAGTCCAATTGTCATACATTACACAACCATTATACTGTATGTGTGTGTGGGTGTGTGTGTTTGTGTATGTATATGAAAATGAAAGTAAACCTTATGAAAATTGTTGACTTTTTCACCATGTTTTAACAGGCTAACATTAAATCTTAATGCAAACAGTGTCTACAGACAAATTTCATATTCTTGAACAAATGACACATAAAATTGACATGGTGTATTCATTCTCATAATTTAACTTAACAAAAATGCAGGTTGTCACATGCCAAAAGTAAGAGCACCCCTACACTCCGTAACATTAGAATCAGGTGTCCCAGATTAAGTGCTGCTGATTAGGATCTCCTTAGGGCAGTGCTTCCCAAACTCATTCCTGGGGACCCACTGTGGCTGCAGGTTTTTGTTCCAAGCAACTTCTCATTATTTCCCAGTTTCTGTGTTTTGGAATCAATGTAGAAATTACAAACTAAGTCTGGTAGAGTTTTTTTATTAAACTAAGTTTTGTATTAAAATGTAATAAGCAAATATATGGGGAATATGTAGGTTTTTTTTTTTAAGTTGTTAGCGGTATTTTCAACCTAATTTTCATTCTGCTTTTGTCAAGTCTTCTGGTTATTTAATTGATTCTTTACTAATTAGCGAGTCTGACACTGAAGTCATTGTGAATTGCCACTGTTAGGGTTAAATGAAAGGAGCAAACTACACAGGAAAAATGGAGAATAATAGGAAACCAAGAAAAGAGAGTTAAGCATTTATAGCTTTAGAAAAAGATAGAAATGTTTCTAAATGTCTTATAAATGTAAAAACCATACTGTTGTGTTTTTCTGAATAAAGAATAAGAGAAGAGTTAAAATGAGCAGCTAATTAAATGGGATCAGTTGTTATCAATTATTACCACTGATTATGAATCTGATTGGAACAAAAACCTGCAGCCACAGTGGGTCCCCAGGACCAAGTTTGGGAACCACTGCCTTAGGGAGTATACAGGTGGCACCTTTTTAATTTAAGCTACAGATACTGAGGGTCTGGTGTTCTCTTTTCTCTTGATGTGTGTGGTGTCATCATTCCAAGATCGAAAGAGCTCTCTAAGGCCAACAGGAAGAAGGCTATGGATGCCTAGGAGTCTAGCAAGGGATTTAAAAAAATCGCCAAATTCTTTAAAATCAATCATTAAGCTCTGGAGAGATGAATCAAAGATAGAGTTGGTTAGCCTCAGTAGCAGTAGACATGTTTGGCACAAAGCAAAAACAACATCACAGGATTAGATCTTCATTCCAGCTGTGAAATTTGGTGGTGGAAATGTTCTGGTTTGGGTTTGCATTGCTGCCTCAGGGCCTGGACATCTTGCAATTATCAAGTTAACTATGAATCCTACATCATATCAAAGTGTGCTTGACGTTAATGTGAAGCCATCTGTCCAGTAGTTGAAGTTGAACTGGAAATAGGCCTTTCAACATGATGATGATCCAAAGCACATTAGCAAATCTAAAAAGGAATGGCTGAAAAAGAACAAACAGAGAGTTGTGGATTGTGAAAACCCAGATATAAATCCCATTGAAATGTTGTGCGGTAATTTGAAATGGGCAGGACAGAGAAGAAAACATCTTGCAACTGAAGGAGGTTTGCATGGAGGATCTCTCAGTCAATGTCAGAGTCTGGTGGGCAGTTATGTAAAATACCAAAATTGTGGCTTGCTTCAGATGAAGTTATTTCACACACTGGCCTTCTGCACTTTCAAAAATTGCAATTTGTCTCTCATGGAGCGAAAGTGCATTGGGCTGTTTAGACAGCGGAGTGGGGTCCTGGGGTTGAACTCGACACTGTTCAGGACTAATAGACATAACAGGACACGAAGAAAACAGGCAGTATTATCAAACACAACATTTAGTTAAATTATTGGAGGAAGAACCATTACAAAAAATATTACTGGTTACTCTTGGCACAGAAATAGATTATTCTGCATCAATCACAATTCTTTAATATCTAAAAAGGTGCATTGTGAGGGGCATGAGTGCAATTCTACATGTTGTCATATTGTTTTTATGGCTTTTCAGCTTTTTGCTGAACATATACCCAATTGCTATAACAATGTACAACTTATGATGCATGAGTCAGTGTCTTCAAGAAAACCCACTTTATTTCCAATTGAAACAGGAACAGTCAGGGTCTTTATCCAAACGGGAACTACCACTTCAATACACGCAGACACAGCAAACAGCAGTAATGGGGCTAGGTTAGTGGCCAGGTTAGACTGCTTTCCTCATTATCCATTGGTTGACTGGTGTGTTACATGGCAAGGGTGCGAACCTGCAGCTGTCTCAGTGACAACAAGCAACTCCTATCTTCATTGACACAGTTTCAGTGTACCGTGCAGCTGGGGGAGCTTTGTTCACCACATGGTGAATGAAGTGATCATCTAAGCCAGGCTCAGCCAGGCACGAAAGGACGTCTGCATTGACATGTGCAGACCCAGGCCAATGGCGAACATCAAAAACAAAACGCTGCAAACTAATAAACCACGTAGTGAGTCATAAGTTAGTATCTTTCTGCCACTGGAGCCACTGGACCAAAGAGTGATCTGTTCTTAAGGTAAACCATCTGCCCCACAAGTAATAGCAGAAGGCCTCCACCACCGACTTAATTGCCAAACATTTCTTCTTGATGGTCGAGTAATTACGTTACCTGGGGAGTAATTTCCTACTCAAAAATGTGAATGGATGTTCTTACTCATCGAAACACTGAGAGAGCACCGCCCCCAAACCGAAAGCACTTGCATTCGTCTATGGAATGCATTCCTTAGAAAGGTCCGGAGCTTTTTCACAATGCACTCAAAGGTGTCTCCATGAAATCACCTTTGAATCAGGTCTACTAAGTCCTGGACCTGTCCCCATATAGGCCTATCCGGATTAATTTGCCACAGCTGAAACTGACACCACTTGGCCAAGGAGCTCAAAGCTGTGCAGAAGAGAACATGTTGATTCAGGAAGTCATAATCATCAAGCCTTTCAGGAGGAAGATTTTGCATGACATGTAGGGCATCCCTGGTCAAAAAGAGGGCCAAAATAGCTGCATCAGTGTTATCGTGCTTTTAAAACAGAATAGGAGACACTCTGCATCATCTTAGGGAAACATCTTCACCAGCATGTTCTGGGGACAGGAGTGCCTGCAGGGGTCTCATATGGCTCTGGTGGGAGCAGAACATTGTATGCCTATTGAGGATCCATCGGTGCAAAACCCCACTCCTGGTACCATGTGATGTGTCAGTCACTGTTTTGCACCCGAGAGAAGATGCTGAGTCCACAAGCTTCAAGAAAACAAACTTTATTCCAATTAAAACAGGAACAGTCAGGGTCTTTATTCAAACAGGAGCTACCACTTTAATACACACAGACACAGTAAACAAGCAACAACGGGGCCAGGTTAGAATGTTCCCCACATCACCCATTGGCTGACTAGCATGTTATGTGGTGAAGGTGCAATCCTGCTGGTGCCTCAGCGATGGGCAAACAATCCCTGCCTGTGTTGACACAGTTTTGGTGCACCTCACAGCTGGGGGGTTTCGGGGTTTCAAAAACCTCAACAGCTATAACACAAATTAATGCATCTAAAAGAAGAATTAGCTTAAGTTGGCCTAGTAAAACAGAAATTAAAAATTTGACTAAAAGCAATAATAATAAGTCCATTAATATGGCAATTTAATATGAATTTTACAATTGATATAAGTAATTATTCTAGGTTTGTGCACTATATTATACCGTGCTGCTGTTTATTATAGTATAATGTTGAGATGTATAGTACACTCTCAGTTTTTTGCTGTTTTTGTATCTGTGGTAATATCACTGAGAAAAAAAAATCCAAATATTACTTGACTGACATCTTTATCAAAGGCGACTTTTACATTTCTTTTGCTTGTCCAAATGGGACACAGGCAGGTGAAGTGACTTGCTTATGGTCGCACAGTACCAGCAGTGGGATTTGAACCCAGAACCTCAAGTTTTGTGTTTCAAAGCCTTAACCAGTACACCATGATGCCTGCAACTAGGGGGCTAACTAGGCTAAAAATCCTAAAGTTAAACATCATGTTCAAGGAAAATGGAGGGGCAGGTGGACTTAAAACTGTGGCCACTCATTGTAAATGTAGATGACACCGAGTACTTCCATCTGACTGGCCATAGTGTTTGAGAGAAGCTTTGTCAGGTCATTTTTCTTTGTTTAATTTTTTTTACGAAAGTTCCCTACATGCCTTATGGGTGTTTGTACTGGTAGCACCGCCAAGGGATGCTGCCACTAACGTAAAAAGTTGTCTCCTGCTCTCTTTCCATCACACTTGCCCCCCAGTCAGGTATTATTCCTCGGTCCAGCCCTGCTGGGACACCAGCCTAACCAGTTCCACACTGGCATCTCCTTCCTCTCTCCTGGTTGAGGCAGGATGATCCTCTGGTTTCTTCTTGTGCCTTTGAAGGGCTTGCCTCCCATCCAGGTAAAGAACCATGCTCCATCCCAGCCAGGTCGCCCACCCATGTGTGCCTGTTTAGTATACTGTATGTATGGTATTTACTATATCAGAGGTTCTTAACCTGGGATCCGTGGATCCCTAGGGGCTCCATGGATGGGTTTTAGTGGGTCCGTGAGGATCAGATAAAAATGAACATTTATTTTCACTATACAGGACTGTACTGTTAATTTTGTTTTGCGTGAAGGGGAAGGGTCCATAGCTTTCATCAGATTCTTAAAGGGGTTTGTGACTCATAAAAGGTTAAGAATCACTGCACTACATGAAGACTATCCAGATAAAACTTTAACCTTTAGTCCTTTTCAACATGGATATTTTACCTTTTTTACTTTGCAGATGCACACTATTATATATATATATATATATATATATATATATATATATATATATATATATATATATATATATATATATATATATATATATACAGTATTATGTATTTACATATATGTGGAGGCAAAGGTCTGTGATATGGTTTGCATATTTGTAGCTGGAAATCCACAAAGAGAGCAAATGAATCACGTATCTAAAAATAGTTTTTTATTCCCAAGCTTTTGATTCCTACCAGGAATCATCATCAGAGGAAATGATTAGACTTACAGGAATCCAAGGCAATATATAGCAAATTAGGAGGGGTGGGTATACACATACAAGTACGACCAAACACACATTTAAATGGGACTCAGTGCAAGTAAAATTCAAAGCTAATACTAAAAGTGCCATAGAGCTGGCTGCCACCAATAGACATTTGGGCAAGAACTCTTAAAAAGAAGATCTTGCACATAATAAATAGGACTTTATGACCAACACCCTCCAAACCTCACCACATCAATCCCCCCAGCATCCACCTACCCTCCCCTACTTAATTGCTATATATTGCCTTGGATTCCTGTAAGTCTAATTATTTTCCTCTTATGATGATTCCTGGTAGGAATCTAAAGCTTAAGAAGAAAAACCTATATTTTAAGATATTTGATTCATTTGCTCCCTTTGTGGATTTCCAGATATATTGTGTGTATATACAGTTAGGTCCATAAATATTTGGACAGAGACAACTTTTTTCTAATATTGGTTCTGTACATTACCACAATGAATTTTAAATGAAACAACTCAGATGCAGTTGAAGTGCAGACTTTCAGCTTTAATTCAGTGGGGTGAACAAAACGATTGCATAAAAATGTGAGGCAACTAAAGCATTTTTTGAACACAATCCCTTCATTTCAGGGGCTCAAAAGTAATTGGACAATTGACTCAAAGGCTATTTCATGGGCAGGTGTGGGCAAGTCCATCGTTATGTCATTATCAATTAAGCAGATAAAAGGCCTGGAGTTGATTTGAGGTGTGGTGCTTGCATGTGGAAGATTTTGCTATGAACAGACAACATGCGGTCAAAGGAGCTCTCCATGCAGGTGAAAGAAGTCATCCTTAAGCTGCGAAAACAGAAAAAACCCATCCAAGATATTGCTACAATATTACGAGTGGCAAAATCTACAGTTTGGTACATCCTGAGAAAGAAAGCAAGCACTGGTGAACTCAGCAACGCAAAAAGACCTGGACGTCTACAGAAGACAACAGTGATGGATGATTGCAGAATCATTTCCATGGTGAAGAGAAACCCCTTCACAACAGCCAACCAAGTGAACAACACTCTCCAGGGGGTAGGCGTATCGATATCCAAGTCTACCATAAAGAGACGACTGCAAGAAAGTAAATACAGAGGGTGCACTGCAAGGTGCAAGCAACTCATAAGCCTCAATAATAGAAAGGCTAGATTGGACTTTGCTAAAGAACATCTAAAAAAGCCAGCACAGTTCTGGAAAAACATTCTTTGGACAGATGAAACCAAGATCAACCTCTACCAGAATGATGGCAAGAAAAAAGTATGGAGAAGGCAAGGAACAGCTCATTATCCAAAGCATACCACATCATCTGTAAAACACGGAGGAGGCAGTGTGATGGCTTGGGCGTGCATGGCTGCCAGTGGCACTGGGACACTAGTGTTTAGTGATGATGTGACACAGGACAGAAACAGCGAATGAATTCTGAGGTGTTCAGACACATACTGTCTGCTCAAATCCAGCTAAATGCAGTCAAATTGATTGGGTGGCATTTCATGATATAGATGGACAATGACCCAAAACATACAGCCAAAGCAACCCAGGAGTTTATTAAAGCAAAGAAGTGGAAAATTCTTGAATGGCCAAGTCAGTCACCTGATCTTAACCCAACTGAGCGTGCATTTCACTTGTTGAAGATTAAACTTCAGACAGAAAGGCCAACAAACAAACAGCAACTGAAAGCCGCTGCAGTAAAGGCCTGGCAGAGCATTAAAAAGGAGGAAACCCAGCATCTGGTGATGTCCATGAGTTCAAGACTTCAGGCTGTCATTGCCAGCAAAGGGTTTTCAACCAAGTATTAGAAATGAACATTTTATTTCCAGTTATTTCATTTGTCCAATTACTTTTGAGCCCCTGAAATGAAGGGATTGTGTTCAAAAAATGCTTTAGTTGCCTCACATTTGTATGCATTTGTTTGTTCACCCCACTGAATTAAAGCTGAAAGTCTGCACTTCAAAGTCAAGGTCACTTCAAGGCACTACATCTGAGTTGTTTCATTTAAAATTAATTGTGGTAATGTACAGAACCAAAATTAGAAAAAAGTTGTCTCTGTCCAAATATTTATGGACCTAACTGTATATATATTTTATATATACAGAGGTTATATTTGAACCTCTGTGTGTGTGTTCGTGGATCTCCAGCTGCAAATATGCAAACCGTATCACAGACCTTCTCTTCCATATATATATATATATATATATATATATATATATATATATATATATATACAGTATATATATATATATATATATATATATATATATATATATATATATATATACACACACACACACACAGAGGTTAAAATTCTTCCACACTGCCTCAATTTTAATTCTATTTTTAATTTATTATTTGCATGTCATGTTGTTACACTGTGGACCCTGAGCTTCGCAATTTCGTCTATCTGTATACTTGTATATGGCTAAGATGACAATAAAGTTCACTTTGACTTTGACTTTGAAAATCTAAGTTAAAATCTGTTAAAATTTGCAGTGCACCATGCAATGTGTATGTCTGTTATATGCCATTTGGTACAGGATTTGTAAAAGCAATGCTAATTATTGTAATGTGCCATCTATTGGAATGACAGAGACATATCAACCGGACGGACACACAAACAATTATTATTAATTAAAGTTGATTATGCTCTGTATACTTGTGTGTGTGTGTGTTTTCTTGTAATCCATCTTTTGTTGGCACTGTATCATTATTATTGTTCTGAGGAGTCATGCAAGATAAGAACTTCATTGTACTGTGTGCACATAACAAGAAACTTGATCTGAAAAACTTTTACAAAGCCAGCACTTACAGACAAATCATGAAATGTTACATTCTCTCAAGTAGTGCGGGCTGTTAGACAATGACTTTAACTCTGAGTTTTTATTAATTTGAACCTTGTATCTTTTACTTCTTTCCTTTAGAATCATCTACCCAATAGGAAAAAGACATATCACCTATTATTGTGCTTTTGTTAGCCTGAGGTAAATAAGATTAGTGTGGAAAAAGAACACCATTTTGTAATAAAATATCACAGTGATTTTAAGATTATAGATCATTTGTGTAATTATTATTAACTCCATGTGGAGAAAGGCCTTTAATTTAGAGATGAAAGCTGCACAAAAACAGAGAAGCTCTTCACCTCCACCTTGACAAAATGTTAACATGATGTCCCCACAGAATCTTGCAAGATAAAAGAAGTCAAGCAAAATGAGACCTTTTATTGGCTCACTAAAAGGATTAGAATATGCAAGCTTTTGAGGCAACTCAGGTCCCTTCTTCAGGCAAGATGTATTCAAATTATGTAATCATTACATCTTGGTGGTTTATAAGTCATTCATACAGCATTTACAGTATGTGTTTAGAGCCTGTGTGTATACATATATCTATGTATGTGTGTGTGTTAATCTTAATGTGTGACAGGAGAACCAACCTGGTAACGAACCTGATGATTACATTTATCCCTGAAGAAAATAAATGAAGGGTAAGTAGAGGGAAATCACGATAATACAAATGAATAACCTCAAGTCAATAGCATCAGACAAGCATTCAAGCATATCATAAATGTAACTCCTGACAGTGAAAATGAAAACAGTAGCTGGGTACTTCACCCCACCTATGATGGTCCTGTGTCACTCCCAGTTCTGCTCTTCTGACAGATCCATTTGTTTTCTGTGGCACATTTGGAGGTTTTAAGGCCGTAACTTGTTATCATGGAACATTCTTGAGATGAGTCACTTCTGTCCAAACTGAAACTATAAAGAGAGAAAAGAGTGAGTGTGAGACACCTGAGAGATGACACAACAGGTCTGTCTTATAACAAGGCCGAGAACAAGAAGACCACCTGATTGAATTCAGTGGGGTCCCGTCCACCCAGTGCCAGCCTAACCCGGTGTCATTTCTACTCAGTCCAATCCAGTAGTTGTGATTGCTGTGAGTCTTGATGTGCTCCTGTACTCTTTCCTGCAGAAGAAACAGTGATGTCACATCATAATGTACTGAACAGCTGATATTAAACACTGTACTGTCATTGTGTTGGAGTGAACAGAAGGGACTGGAGGTGGCATGTGTGGCACTAAAATGAGAGAATGAGACATTGTAGCACCCTGTAGTTTTTTCATAGTCTTAGGTACTGCATGAATCTCAACGGGACTAAACCGTGAGACTTTATAAGAATCACTTTCTGTGTGACCTTTTAACCAATATTGTCTCAGTCGGAGATCTGCTGAAATATATTTCTAAGTGATTTATAAGTAATTTCTTTCTAAATTATAGGGCTATTAAACAAAATAAATGTAGAGTGTGCTGTGAGGTCTGTGTGAGACTAATGAAAATAAAACCCAAACCCAGATGTGCTTTACAAAGTGGTGTGTGTAAATTCTGCCACTCAAGATTAAATGTTAATCACTAAGTGGATTCTACTGACCACCCAGACAGTGACTACACACAGCTGCACAGGTTTGATGTTTTCAATGCTGATGTCTTTTACACTTAATTCATTCTTACATTAATTCACAGAACACACTGCTCTGGGCAACACGGAGATGGAAGTCAAAAGAAGTCTCATGGAGGTCACAAAGAGTTCACATTTCTTACTCTCCACTTTTGTGTCTTGTTTTATCAAAGATCCATTAGCCCCATTCCCATTCACCAACTCATTAATGACACGTCACGTCTGCTCTTTACCATCTCGGCTTTATCCTTAAATACAGCGAGGATCAACTGATGTTGTGCACAGAGCTCCATGCTGCTCCTCCAGGCTTTCTTCTCATTAGAAAAATAGTAAGAGTGGCCTCCCAAAGTTGTGAAAGTGATCTGTGAACCTGCAAAGATAAAATTTGAGTCTTGTGCTGTGTTTAATACTCAGTTCTCTCTGCAATTTCAAAATTCAGGTGAGACTCATGAACCTCTATCAGGATATCTTCCTACATAAGAGAAACACAGGAGAATCAGGTTAAAGACTCACTGGGATGGCAAAACAAAAATTAAACTGTACTGAGAAAGAAGTGAGGCTGAAATCCTATCTTAGGATGCTGTGTGTGCTCCAGATGGACAAACATGACCCCGTGGTGCTACTGTGGAAATGGAGAATTAAAATTGAGACAGACTACTAGTCTACTAGCTAATCTGTTTCATCTTCTAAACATACCCAACAGTAATTATTGTTCTGTTTCAAAATAAATGATACCAAATCACATCTCAATCTTGCATTCCATGTGTTTATTTATTTTTGTCGAACAAGCAGCTCACTCTAGACGTTGAAAGTGCATTCCATGATTAAATAAGATCAGTATCAGTACTTGTTAAAAATGAGTGAGGAGAACCTGCAGGTGAAGTGAAACATGGCAGATTTACCTAATGTTTGATGGTCATTCCTAGTTTGTGTTTTTTAGGATGTCTTCACAGATTCACAGATTCATGGATGAGTCAGTAGTCTCAGTCAGTAGGACATAATGTAATATCTTCTAATATGCACATACTATAATGTGGCATTTTTAATCTGTCAAGGAGATATCTTTTAAAATATTTGTCTAAATGTTTAGTCTTAGCATGGTTGTACACTTAAAGCTTTGCAATATCTACTGTGGGGCCTATGTTACAGACAAATACTGAAAGTCATCTATGACTTGATATTATTCTGACCCAACTGTGACTTAATATTCTTCTGTTAGAATCTGTTGTCCTTGCATACTTCAATAGGACATCAATTGTTCCTGTGCCTAAGAAAACACAAGTGAACTGTATGAATTACTAGACCAGTGGCACTCACTCCAATTGTGATGAAGTGCTGGAACACATTAAACAGAATATTCCAGATCATCCTGATCATCTCCATTTTGCTTATTATCACAACCGGTCCAATATTGCATGAGTTAAAGTATTGTCCCAGATTACTGTTTGCAGTTTACAGCTCAGCACCTAAAACTGACCACCAATCACGTCAAACTAGGACTCAGTGCCACCCTCTGCAACTGGATTTTGGAGTTTGTAACAAACAGATTTTAACATGTGCAGATTAGCAGCTTCACATCCTTCACACTGACTGACAACACAGGCTCTCCATAAAGCAATGTGCTACTCATTGTTCACCTGTGATTGTGTGGCCAGACGCAACTGTAACTTTGTTATTAAGTACACCAACAATGACTACAACACTACAGAGGAGATGTTCACCTGCTGAACTCAGTGGTGCCAGTTAAATATTTTCACCATTAATGTCTGCAAAACCAAAGCAGATCACATTGAAATCTGTTTGTGCTGTCCATGGGTTAAGCAGCTTAAAATTTTCTATGAGCGATTGTCACTGTGGACCTGAAGTGGGCACAGCACATTTTGGCTCTTGTCAAGAAGGCTCAGCAGTGTCTCTACTTCCTCAGATGACACAGTGGAGTCCATCCTTTCTGGCCTCATCATATCATGGTACAGCATGTGCCTTGCTCAAGTTCATAAAACCATGCAGTGAAAGCTGTACAGAATGCTACTGGCACTCTGCTGCCTCCTCTTCAGGACGTACACAACACTCGCTGACAGAGAACGGCAAACAGGATAAAAAAGATGTCAGTTATCCTGCACAGACACTTTCCTCACTACATTATAATATAAGGTACAGGACCATTCAGGGACAGTTTCTATCCACAGGTCAAAATGTTGCTGAACAGTCAGTCATTAAGAACAAATATTGTTGCATATAATACTTGTAAACATACTGTATATTGCTTATGTTATATTTATTTATATATGCTGTTATATTGTATGCTATGCATACTTTGTGTGTGTGTCTTTTGTTGGTACAGTGGAACCTCGGTTTGCGAGTAACTTGGTTTATGAGTGTTTTGCAAGACGAGCTAAAATTTTTAATAAATATTGACTTGATAAACGAGCGAGGTCTTGCAATACGAGCAGTATGTATACGCTTTGTCTGCTGAGGGTCATGTGATCAAAACTGAGCTGATGGTTCTTCTCTCTCACTCGCTGCAATCGTCTCCTATTCTCCATCTGAGTCGGCGTGCCTCACTCATATAGTCAACATCCGTACGAGCGTATACTGTTTACTGCAACATTATGACTGTGTGTGTGTGTGCGCGTGTGTGCTGTGACGTGCGAGTCCCCGTCTTGCACCCCAAAACACGAAGCTGAGTCTCAGTACTGTAGCAACACCAGCTTTATTCAGCTTGAAACAGCATCAGTGCGGTTATTTATTGTAGCGGGATCGCCAGTCTCCTATACACAGACACAGCAGTAAGGCAGGGCCGTGGCCAAGTAGTACTGTGCCCTGCACATTTATAATGTTCCTTTTTCCTTGTATCACCCATCGACGGCAGGTGCTTATAGCATGTCCGCGGTCTTTTCGGATTCACTTTTACGGCGAACTGCTACAGCACTGGGAGGCAGCGATTGCTTTGGGACGCTTTTTTGCGATTTGCCGTTGGTTAGAATTTCACAAGAGTTTAGAAACTCACTCACACCAGCCATGATTCTTTTCAAAGGTAAAGTGCAGGTTAATTTGTTTTATGTATTTTTACTTTATATTTTGGATTAATCATTTTTATATGAATAGTTTTGGGTTGTGGAACAAATCATCTGAGTTTCCATTATTTCTTATGGGGAAATTCACTTTGATATACGAGTGCTTTGGACTGCGAGCACGTTTCCAGAACAAATTATGCTTGCAAACCGAGGTTCCACTGTATTTGTTTTATTGGCAGTTGTTCTGAGAAAATAAGCAAGTAAGAATTTCATTGTGTACTTTGCAAATGACAGTAAACAGATCTGTGATGACCCTTGTGTGAAAACAACATCCCTAATTTAATTTAAGACAGAATTTTAAGTATTAAGAGGTATCCTGGAAGGTATGATGTCAAGGAGCATCAGTTCAAAATCATTCTCACAGTTTAAATTTGATAAGACTATTCTAGGTCAGCTTCAAATTGTATTTCTTTTAAACTCTTGTAGATCAAGGCATGGAATATAGTAATCAATAAATATAGAAATAGGCAGATGTACTACACCTTCAGGATTTGATGGCTTAGAAGTGACTTTATCTTGAGTTTCTGTATCACTTTTTTTGCCTAAAATCCAAAATACATCATAAATCAATAAACAGACTCATTTCTTTTACCGGGTTTATGAGTTTAGACACACAGATAAAGGGTACAGAATAACTTGGAGCTAAAAACATAACAAGACTAAAGAATGAGTGCATGCTGGGAAGAAAAAGTGTAGTGCACAAATAAAAGAATGCCAACGTTTAAGACAAAAAATTAGATTTGACATAGAAACTGCATGTGGACATTTTTTGTTTATATAATAGACAATTTCAGTTAAAATAATAGCACTTTGAATAGGAAGAATTGGTATATTAATTAAAAAGATCAAAAAAAGATTTCAAGAAGGAAACTTTATTACATCAACACCACAAGGAATTGCATAACTGTAGGTTCATCATTGTTATCACCTTTCCCATCATCCTCCTCTGGATCTGTTAACGCCAGTCTTTTAGTACATTATTTGTGGTCATTTTAATCGTCTGCCTCTTAATTTCCTCACAGCCATCATCACGGCAACCCTGCATCTTCTTCTTCTGAACTCTCCAGGGGTATCTTTATGAGGTTTGCCACAATCTCCATGCCAAGATTAATGTACCAATTTGAGTTTAGACAGTTCCAAAGAAAGGAACACTCTCTTAACCTTTGAGGTGGACATAGGCATGAAGTGAATGAACAATTTCAGTCATGTGGAGCACACTCTAAGTTACAACCATTTTTGACGAGAACAATCTTGACATGTTCTGTCAGCATCTGGATGACATCATTTTCATAATCAGTTAGGTTTTCAGGCCGGTGTTTGGGGTCTTGCCTCCGCCATGAGGTGTCTGTCAATCTCAACTCTCTTGTCAATGCAGGCTAGAACATCTCACATAAGTAGATCTCTCTCTGCATTTTAGCTTCTTCTTGAGTACTTCATAGTTGTCACACAGATCAGATGCTCTGTATTTGATCCATACAAGCCCAAATTTAATGTATGTGATTGAGGCTGTATTTATCCAGAATTACTAAAGTTCCCTAGCTTTTGGTTTGCTTCATACAACAGTCAGGCAATAGTGCAATGCATATTCAAATATTTCCAGAATCCAAATATCGTTTTAAAAGTTTTAGTAAAATTCAAAGCAAACAGTTCACATAAAAATAGAGAAAAGATTAATATTACAAGGAAAAGAAAAGTTCTTGTTTGAAGAAAGTCCTATTTAAGGCTTATTTATCTTGCTTCATTTCTCTTTATGTTTGGTCACACAGTCATATTTCATGTAGAATGGTCAGAAAGCCATTGGCTTAATTAACACTCTGTTTTTACATGAATAGTGTGGCCTGCAGAGGGCATGCCTGCCACTCAAACTCAACACAGACAGACACAGGACACAAGTTACGCACACATGCTTTCAGTTTTTTCCTTTTTCCTCACGGGAAACGCCTTCCCCGTTTTCTACAAGTACAGCATAGTTAACAGCATTACATAAAACTGTTCTTCTTTCTCTCTCCGCTTTCCTCCAATCCTCCTGGCGAGCTTCGTCTTCTCCCACCTGACTCTGGCTCTCAAAGTAGTGGCTGCTGGCTCCTTTTATAAGGAACCTGGAAGTGCTTCAGGTACTCATTGGTCTACTCACAGCAGCACTTTCGGGTATGGTGGAAGCGGTGCAACCAAGGGCTCAGCAGCAGCTGCAGCACCTCCTGGTGGCCAGAGGTGGGTAGTAACGAGTTACATTTACTCCGTTACATTTACTTTAACTTTTTTTAAAAATTGTACTTCTAAGAGTAGTTTTACTGCACCATACTTTTTACTTTTACTTGAGTACATTTGTGAAGAAGAAACGCTACTCTTACTCCGCTACATTGGGCAATACTCAAATCGTTACTTTTTTTCCATTATATACATTGTATTCCAAACATGCACAGCCCACAGTCCCGCATGGCCGCCGTGTATTCTTTAGCCCGCGCGGCCACCACGTATTCTTTAGCTAAAACTCCCTAAACCGTTTCCCATTCATTCTCTATGGTAGTGCTAAACCACTACCGATGCGATCTATTTTCTGCCACTTCCGTTTCAGGGGGCGCTGTTCTACGCTTTTCGCTGCTCTGCCTGCCTGCCTGCAGCGTCTGCTTTCATAGATGTGCTGGGGCGTTTTTCTTTTTTTTCTTAAGTAAATCGTTAAGATTAAAATGTCGATTGCGGTTATTTCTGTTGATTAATTAATGCTTTCATTGATTATAACTAGTACTGTTGTGAAGTGGTCGCTATTTTTGCCTGTTGTATACAATCTATCTAGCGTCTTTCACATCTATCTCCACTCTCACTGCCCGCTTGCCTGCGTGCAGCGTGTGTCAACTGATATATGGTTTAATGTATTTCTTTATGACATAATTCTCCGAGTTGTAAAATACATATACATTATATATAAAATGAAACTACTATATAGCTAATACTGTTATGCATCTGTCTAGTGCTTTCTCTGTCTGCCTATTATATAAGTGCCTTCCCTATCTATCCGTTTATCTAGTGCCTTTCACATGTTAATCTATCTATCTATCTATCTATCTATCTATCTATCTATCTATCTATCTATCTATCTATCTATCTATCTATCTATCTATCTATCTATCTATCTATCTATCTATCTATCTATCTATCTATCTATCTATCTATCTATCTATCTAGCTGTTTTTTTTTTCTCGACAGTTTTATATCTTCTATTATACAGTGCTTTCCCAGTTTATGTATCTAGTAACTTCTCTGTCTGTGCATTATTCAGTGATCTGTCTGACAGTGTATGTCTTACAGAACTTAGAAATAAGAACAGTTATAAGGACACTTGTTCATGTTAATTGCAGTCTCAATTTTTAATTTTTTTAAAAAGAGCATCCTACATCTATTTTACAGTGACTGTGTCAACTGTGTCAACTATCCGCAACTGGCCAGTCAAGGTAAAGTGAGACTTCTTCTACGTGCACAAGCTGCCTTGTTCTAATGTTATTTTCTATCAGCTGTGCTATTTGGAGGGCAAGTGAATATGCAGTATTATACTGTCAGTGTACAGTCAGTATATCTTGTCACTGTAAATAGTTTTCACTGTTCAAACATACATGTTACCTACTGTAGGTATTGGCTTCAAAAGCTTTGTTGTGAAAAACTGAGATTTGGAACTTTGTGTTATTTTTGCATCTTTATTTTGTAAAGATGTTATTTATTTTTGCTGATTTTTTATTTTATTATTTGGAAATAGCAGAATTTGCACATTATTTTATATTTTTGTCTGTCTTATTACAACATTTTCTAAAAAATAAATAATTTATTATGATCAAACAGTTACTCGGTACTTGAGTAGTCTTTTCACCAAATACTTTTTTACTCTTACTTACTCTTAATTTTTTGGATGACTACTTTTACTTCTACTTGAGTAGTATTACTTTGAAGTAACGCTACTCTTACTTGAGTACAATTTTTGGCTACTCTACCCACCTCTGCTGGTGGCTCCCACGGAACCCAACAGGGCTGCATCACACTCTAGCTCCCATGGAGCCCTGCTGAAGACTGAGACACCGCTCCAACCCAGGGAGTCTGCCACCTAGCGTTCCAGGGGAGGTAATGCTCTGGATACACTCCCTCCCCTGGGACCTCATGCGTAACGCCGTGCATAGAATTCACACTAAAAAATGGCGTACGGACAAAAGCAAAAAAATCCAGATGCCTAAATCTGTGCATTCACCAACTTCCACATTCTTTAGCTCCATAAATCCTGGTCAGCGTGAAAAGTAACGCATGTGCACGCACGTGCCAGAATTATGCCTCTTTGAATATGCAAATCAATATAAATAGCCCTTAAGCTCAGTGTTCTGTGAAAAGGCAATGGCAAAAGCAAGAGGGAAAAGTAGAAGAATTTCAGCAAATACCAAGTGGAGTCAAAGAAAAGCATACTATTTGTTGGTTTAAACAGTGATATAAACAACAAAAGGAAGATCGAATGACAAAGAGTGTCGGATAAACTCGAAAGCTCATGTTCACAAAGTCACACAGTGCCTGAAATAAAAAAGAAGTTGTCAGATATCAAAGTCGCAGTGAAAAGGTGAGTCGTAGCCCACCGTCTGAGTGTAATATGAAAGCTTACTAAGGTACAGAGAAAAGAAAAAAAATAGGGACACAGTGGGAAAAAAGCTCAAAATGTCAACTTTAATCTCGAAATTTCCACTTTAATCACGCAGTTTATTTTGTCATTAAATTAAAACATCATAAATTTCATCTTAAAATCATTTAATTTACTAGTTTCTCAAATCCTATCATAACTAAAGTAGCACATTAAATGCTTTCTTTTGTATGTGTTCTTCTATGTGTTCTATGTGTGTGAATCACTATGTGCCTCTTAAATGGGCTTTCTCTTCCTCTGACAGGACACAGAATCCATTACATTTGTGATTTTACAGTTCTCTGAATAATTTAAATACTGAGATGTATACTTGATAACATTTCAGCATTCATATCATATCAATTAAAATATGTTATTAAACATGGGAACACGATGTCGCAGTGATAGTGATGAACTGGCGCCCCAACCAGAGATTGTTCCTGCCTCATGCAAGATGTTTGCTGCGCCATGCGCGACCTTCAATGAAATAATTTATTGCAGCAGTACTGTCTCTCTCAAATGTACTAACCCCCAATTCCTGTCCTTCCTTTTCTTTCTCCAAGTACCCAATCGCCACACAATCAGCTCTGTAATAGACGTTAAGCCATCGGTAAGCTCAGAACGCCGATTCTTCAAAACTTTTAAGGAACATTGAAATATCTTCGAAGTATGTGTTTAATTATTCTATCCATCTATCCTTCCAGTGTTGCACCAGCCCCAGCAAGAATACAGCGGGAGGCAAGAACAATCCCTGAACGGGGCGCCAGCTCCTTGCTAGCGCTGCGACACCGTGTCCTCACATGTTTAATCATTAAAAATATAGATTATTTTAAATCATGTTAACATTTTATCTGTATAATGTAAAAAAAATATTTTGCTGCATTTCATCTTAAAAGTGATATCGTCATTATATGTAAATACACGCTTTATAAAATGGCGGAGGTTGTGCAATATTATAACTGTATCGCAAGTTCACAGTGAGGTAATTGTACTTATAGAGTTCAAAAAGTTCTACAAGGAGCACTTGATGGACTGATTTACTGTGCTTGTAGTTCTTGGGATGAAACTGTTTCTGAACCATGATGTCCCTACAGGAAAGGCTCTGAAGCATTTGCCGTATGAGAGCAGTTCAAATAGGCAGAATAGCTGAGGCAGCGTGTGCTTGATGCTGTATACCGATAATTCTCTTTCTGATCAGCTGCTGTACAGCTGTGATTCACACTCAGATACAGTGATATAAATACTCCAAGTGGTGCTGTGAGAGTAATTTGGAAAAAGATGATCCGCTGTGGCAACCCCTAACGGGAGCAGCTGAAAGAAGAAAAAGAAGGTGCAGTGAGAGTAACAATGCTAAAGCAGCTTTGATATTTGGAATAGTTTGGCCATTCCATGGACCATTATATTGTTACAGGTTAATTACAATCAGATGCCTTAAACTAATAAATAATATGTGGTTAATTTCAGTGTATATGATAAAGCCGCGTCAGGGATGTGGATCTAAAAAAGAAAGGGAAACCACACTGGAACAAAAGCACTGCTTTGACGCTGCGATTTGAGCGTGAAAACAGGAACCGTTTATACATGAGGCCCCTGGTCCTTCCAGTGTTGAGGTGTCCCAGCCAGGCTAGGGCTCGCGCTGTACACCACAATAGCTAACTAAGAAAGTTCGAAACCATGCTAACCTACAGGGGGTAAATGAGTATACCATAATCTAAGTAACTTTTATAAGCTGATATTCTATTGAAATTAAGCAGGTGCTTACAGTAGGGTATCCGTCAATAAGGGCGCGCACATAAAGGCGACCTTCAAAAGGGCGACCTCAATTGGGTGCGGCGAATATAAGCGCACATAAATAAAAGCGATCTTCAAAAGGGCGACCTCAATTGAGCGCCGAATAAAGGCGCGTGCAAATAAAGGCGAGCTTCAAAAGGACGACCTCAACTGAGCGCCGAATAACTGCGCACATAAATAAAGGAGTGCTTCAAAAGGGTGACGTCAATTGGGCGCAGCGAATAAAGGCAAACGCAACAAAATTACAGAAAATTTATTAGATAAAGGCAATGACTGAACGTATAAAAAGGTGAAAGCAAAAATATTAAAACATCCAATTAATTAATGCATGAACTTCTAACGAACTACTTCTAACGAACTATTTCTAAAGCTCTCTATATTTCGTTGTTTTCAAAATTACAGAAAATTAGATTAAGGCAATGACTTAATGTATAAAAAGGTGAAAGCAAGTTACACTTGAAGCTGTACATTATGTGCAATGCCACGTAGATATTCGAGATGCGGTCTATTAGCATAATCAAGGACAATTAATTTAATTCGCTCCGAAGGTCATCCTTTTGAAGCGCTCCTTTATTTGCGCGCGCATTTATTCGGCGCTCAATTGAGGTCGTCCTTTTGAAGCTCGCCTTTATTTACGCGCGCCTTTATTCGGCGCTCAATTGGGGTCGCCCTTTTGAAGATCGCTTTTATTTATGTACGCTTTTATTCTCCGCGCCCAATTGAGGTCGTCCTTTTGAAGGTCGCCTTTTTGTGCGCGCCCTTATTGAATAGAACCTTACGGTAGTATATTTTATAGCTATTAAATTGTTTAAATCAAAATATGCATTTATAATATGAATGGGCCTGCAAAAAAAAAGTACATATAAATCTAATTCAGGCAAAATATTTTTTATATAGCAAAACTGGCTGTTTTCTAAATCCTGCCATTTTGTGTTAGATGAGAGCAACTAAGGAGAAAAAGTCCGTAGTGTGTATTGAGTGACAGCATCCAAGTAGACCTGTTGGCTAGCTAAATTTACACATCCATAAACTATCATCAAGGAGAGTAACTAGCTGATGGTTGGTTGATACGTGCAAGAAAGTGATACATTTATTAACTGACAGAGGAGAGATTGTAAGCATCAGCGGGTGCGCCCTCTGTTTGTCTTACCTGAGCCTTCAAAGTGTTTCCTATGCACCCATGTGTGACAACAGGAGTTGCTTTCTTCTGATTCTGCCCATGAATATTTTTGAATGTTTTATTCAGCTTTGACCCAATCCTATTTTGGCTCAAAGTAAGATGTTTTTTGTTAATGCATTTCTTTTCTCAGTTTTGTCACTTGTCACACTTTTACTGACACAAAAATGAAACCACAATCAGCTTTCTAGAAGCACAGAATTTGCTACTGAGTCATTTGAAGAGCAAAGAAACAGAATCAACATGTGTCACTAGAAACTTGAAAATATGTACTGCTTGCTAAAAGTTTAAAAACGTGAGGGTTTGTAGTAAAACCTGTAAGTGTTAACTTCAGTTACGTTTTCCTAAATGGCTGTTATGACTAGCTGGTATGTAAAATTAAAAAATAAAAATATTTATAAATATGTTGCAGAGTTATACAAGTACAATATATAGGGATGAACAGTATGTGGTCCAGATCTGGCAAGGGCCCTAATGTTAAACCTAACAGCACAATTACATTGAGTTTCATCCCATCTTTAACACAGTCAATATGGATGACTGCCTACTGAACTAGCTCCTACTGTAAATGAGCACTAACACACCACCGTGCTGAAAATATAAAAGGGAGCATCCACACACAAATAAATGGAAGAACTTAAACAACAACAAAAAATTCATCATATCAAGCCGGTAATTCCAAAAAAAGTCCACACACGCAAAATGTACAGTATGCTGTTAAGAACCAGCACATTATTTGAGAATCTCAATTGACTTTAAATACACAATTATAAAGGAAAATGTATTTTTGTACAAATACTGTTAGTAACATTAAAGAGGAAATGTGTTTCATAGCTTCTGTTGTAGATATAAATGCACAAACTCCTTTTATGACTTACGAGCACAACTGATGTGTGAATCCTGTGTGAATACAGACACCATTCACCCTAAACTATGAGACATGGTGTTACTGTGATATAAACCAGCAAAACTTTTGAAGATGATACGTCACATCTCTGAGCAGCTCTACTATATTACTAAATAACTGTTTTTTTTGTTTGTTTTTTTTCTGACTTTGTTTTATGGTGGATTTTAAGCACTGGATGGAAATAAGAGTTGATAAGTCAACATACTTCAGTTCCATTTTATGGGTCGTATTGCAAAAACCAGAATTTCCTGTGACAACATACTGACAGAGTTTATTGCAAATAAAATATGCAATGGACCTTTTATGTTTAAAGTTTCATCCAGAGTTTGTTGTCTAGTCCAGGGGTAGGCAACGTCGGTCCTGGAGTGCCACAGTATGTGCAGGTTTTTGTTCCAACCCAGTTCCTTAACGAGAACTCAATTATTGCTGATGAAGCACATATTGCTTAAGTGACATTTTAATGCTTCATTTTAGTGGTCTCGCTTGTTAAGGTTCTCCAACCTTAATTGCTTATTTCAATCTTAAACTGCTGCATTCAGTGTTTTAATTGCTCCTTATTAGCAATTAGATGTAAAACAGGGGTAGGCAATGTCGGTCCTGGTGAGCCGCAGTGGCTACAGGTTTTCATTCCAACCCAATTGCTTAATTAGAAACCAATCATTGCCAATCTCAGACCTTATTTAATTTTATGGCTTGTTAGTCTGTGCAATGTAAGGCTTTTATATCGTAGATTTTTTTCCTTTCCAAGGATATCATCCAAATGATTTGAAGCCTAAAACAGATCATTTTCAGTCTGTCACATTTTTCTATTAAGTGTTTTATTAAATCAAACAGTGCATGATGAACATACACAGATGTAATTGGAAAAAAGCTAGCTGGAGAACTGCTGGCTGCTTTGTCTTTTACATCTTATTGCTAATAAGGAGCAATTAAAACACTGAATGCAGCAGTTTAAGATTGAAATAAGCAATTAAGGTTGGAGAACCTTAACAAGCGAGACCACTAAAATGAAGCATTAAAATGTCACTTAAGCAATATGTGCTTCATCAGCAATAATTGAGTTCTCGTTAAGGAACTGGGTTGGAACAAAAGCCTGCACATACTGTGGCACTCCAGGACCGACGTTGCCTACCCATGGTCTAGTCGACTTTGCAACAGATTCAGCTTCAGTGGTGTCAAGTGAGATGTGTATACATATTACTGGTCTTTCCACAATATTGTATTTCTTCATAGAGGATTTTATGTTAATGTTGAATTGTCAGTTAACTTTTTAAAACCCAAAGTGAGTCCATGCTTTAGATTTGAAATAAGAAGGTCCCGCATGAACCTGTAGATTGATGATCTCAAACTGAATTCCTGGAGGGTTGCAGTAGCTTCAGGTTTTCATTCTGGCCCTTTCCTTAATTAGTGACCTGTTTTTGTTGCTAATTAACTTTTTTGAATTCATTTTATTTGACTTGCTCTTGAAGACTCAGAACCCTTAATTGTTTCTTTTTCCTTAATTAGCTGCCAAACAGTAATGAGATACAAAATAAGCCAAAATAACTGGTGTCCATCATACAATATCTGAAAATAAAGAAAGGTGAAGATCTCAGGAATGCTGATCTGCTCAGGTCCACAAAACATTTTAACAGTACTCTTAGAAAAGAGAAAATCAACGATTTCAGAAATGTCTGCTAATGCACAATGAGAGCAGCAATAAGCCATTAATTAAAGAATTAAAGAAGGGGTTTAATTAATGACAAGACTCAGCACTTAATTAAGCAACTGGCTGGAGTGAAATTGGTTGGAGTTTGAAGTCCTGACATAGTTGATCTTCTGTTGGCTCACTCCTCATTTCATTTCTGTTTGGGTGCCGTTTAAGGAAAGAAATGAAGCGATTTCAGGGGAACAATGAAGAAATTCAGGGAAACAAATATTAAAAACAAGTCAATTAAAAGTAATTCAAAAGAAGTTAATTAGCACCAAAAACAGGTCACTAATTAAGGAAAGGGTCAGAATGAAAACCTGCATCCACTGCAACCCTCCAGGACAGAACCCTGCTGTAGATGAATTTCTGATACTTCATCTTTTTGACTGTAACACTGGCCGTACCTACTTAGTATAGAAACTAAACTCGGTGTAAATGCATTACACCAAGAAAATTTAACAGTGTGCAACAGAATGTAAGTTATGTATAATTGTACCATGAGTCTTGATCAGAAAGCAAACACCATCTCCTTCTTGTTGTTTGTTTTAGAGTGGCCTACCCCTACTAAAAACCCTGAACTTAAGGTTCGTGGGGGTAAGGCCGGGTATACCAGGGTCCCTAATCTTAAAAATGTAGAGTAGGTGCCTAATCTTAAAATAGTTTAAGGGTGCCTAATCTTAAAAACAAGTGGCGTTTTTGGCATCCGCTTACTGAACAAGAGTCATTATACCATTATGCAACCATAAATTTACTTTTTTTTGGTGTGATGCTAATGACTTAAAAATGCAATTTGGTTGGACAGGTAACATACACTGTTCTAATAATACACCTTTACTTTTTTCCTTTTTTTAATTATCAACTTAAGTTTTAAACATCTATATTGATTTTTGATCAATGTGGTAATTTAATAATCACTATCCTCATGAATTGCAATTTGCATCAGAATAAATTTTTCCCACCTCTGCTTATATATAGAAGGCCCATTCCAGCCCAACTGTGACATGTCTTTATGAAGCTATGAAAACCTCTGAAAGCTACACAACAACGAACTAACATTTCTTCTTAATCTTTGAAATCAGAAAAATGGATGCCCCACAGTCACCTAAAAAGGACAGTGAATCTAACCATGGTCAGCTGAAATAAAATCAAAATAAATAAATCAATATGAAATAAAAGTGTAGATCTTTGGTGAGAAAGGCCATTGACATTTTATCAGGATATGGTAAAATGACCGAATGTTCAATAATCATTTCCATTATTTTGTCAGAATTCTGCCCTTTCCAATAAGAGAAACACTGCATTGCATTGTAAGTTCAGTAAGAGCTTTACATATTGAAAGTTTATCTGGGATGTCTGTCGAGTGAGCAAATTCAAAGTTCAAATTCAACCAACATTGGGTTTGTCAGGTTATAATTTTATTTTGCTTAAACCCTAATAACTAAAGATATGGAAAATAATGTGTGAATAAACAAATACAGTGATTAAAAAGAGTAAATAAATAAGAGGAATTACTCTACCTTCAGGGTTCAATGAGTTAAGCGCAGCATTCTTGGAACCTAAAATCAAACAGAAGATGTCATCAGTCAGTACCCAGACTCGCCTTGTACAGGATCGATGATGATCACCACATTTAAAACTGAAGCCAGGAAGCACTTCTTTATGCAAAGAATTGTGGGACTCTGGAACAGACAACTGAGACATGGAGTTGAAGCAGAAACCTTGACAACCTGAAGAAGAATCTGGAGGAGATATCGGGAGAACTCGGCTATTAACGAAACAAACAGGCTTAATGAATTGTCAAATTTCTTATGTTCTGATGTTCTTATGATGATGTTTCCTTGCTAGCATGTTTGCAGAAAACTAAATAAAATACTGTAAAAACTAGCACATACATTTTGAAGAATGTGTTGCTCCAAACTTTCAATTTATCAGAGTCATTGCACTCGGACAATTATTAATATATTATTAATATGTCAAGAACAAATTTAGCACCAAAGTAGAAACAATATGTGGAGGATTTATAACTGCACTACTAAGGTGAAACAACAGGCAGTTTATCAAGAAAAAAAAGAGAGCAGAAGATGAAATGCGAGTCAAAGCCTAATCAAGTTTGTAACCACAGAGTCAACCTTATTGTTTGTCAAGCACAAAATCTGAGAAAAATAAATCATACTCAAAACTTCAAGCAACAATCTTTATCAGTAAATCCCAACCAAAATCACAAACGCAAATGTTTGCAGTTTCTATCCTCAGTCTTGCAAAACCAAAAAGTGCACAGCACCGGCCTTTATGGAGAAAAAAATCATGGTATTTGTTGTGATTCTGACTTCTTCTTCTTTCGACAGCTGACGTTACGGGTTTCCACAGCAGATCTGATTCTGCAAACATTTGAAAACATTTTCAAGCTTTATATATTTTTCTGTAAGTAGAAATTGAGATTACCTTTATTTTGAAGAAAGAAACAGTTTATTTTGGTAATGTTTTGTTTTGCTCTTTTTTTGGGGGGATTCCATTTTGGTTTACATAAGTCACGATTTTGTCTACCTATTACCATAACACAGGGTTGGGTTGTTAGGCTGTGTGTCCCTGGTGGTCACAGGTGTGTATAAAAAGCTGCTTCAATGTAATTTGTCTGCAGTTAACAGGATGTCACTGACTGGTAGTCTGACTGTTCCTACCTCTGTCCTGCTAAGGACATTTCATCTTTTGACAACAGAGTTTCATGAAGATAAAATTCTTGATGTATACTGGGAATGGGATTTAGGGGTCAGTAACAAAAATTGCAAATACTTACCCTGTGACAGGAACACTGAAGTTGCTACAACTGCACATATGATTGCCAGAGAAGTGACGATCACACAACACTTCACAAGAAGTCTTCTTTTATTTGCTACAGAAGCAAAAATGAACTCATTTGAAAGAGCACAAATACAGAACAAACAAGAAGTGAACATGTGACTCCTCACCACATATTACAGAGGGCTTATACAAGTATCTCATGACCCAGTGAGAAATTCTCTAACTAAGCCTGCCACAGTATGTCTCCATATTCTTACTACTTATATTCTATAACTGAGTTTCACTCCACTCTAGTTAGTTGTCAAAAGATATAGTACAGGTACAGAAAAATGAAAAATTAGAGACGCAGGAGGGAAGATTGATAACTTGCCATTATACTGTGTCATAATGTCATTCTCTACAAAAATGTATACTATATATGTATAAGATATAATATTGACATATCTTTTATATTAGATTAATTAATATATATAATATTAATGTTAATATTAATAATATTAATATATGAAGTTCAAATATATATATATTATATTTGAGAAGGTATCATATTTACCTCGAACATACATTTCCCTTAATAAAAAATACTTTCCAAAAATAAACACTTTACAACCTGCAATATGTTGTGAGTCAAGATCCAAGACAGTTTATATATTATTAATTATTAATTAAATTATATTTAATTCCCTTTAACTGAAGTCAGTAGCTCCACATGCATACATTGACTTCATTTTACAGCCTTACTAGTTACCTGTTCTCAGTTAACATAATTTTGATAAACTGTGTTGTGTCACAGTGCATTTTGATCTAGAAGATATCTTAATATAAGTAACACAGAAGACATATTTGTTACATGATACATTCAATGCCTAGTTGATATATTTAAAAAGTATACTTTAATATACAAACATCACAAATATATATAAATATATACAGAAATTTCTATATACTCTAAAATATAGTGAATAGTATATCATAACTAGAATTTGTAATATATTTAAAATATACTGTAATATCAATTGGAAAATGTGACTTGCAGTATACTGTATTATTCCTAGTATTTTAAAATAGTGACATGGCAATAATTTACATACTGTATTTTACAATATATTATAGGTGGGGTAAAATGTAAGGCTAATATATTTTTAGAATATACAGTATTGCAATATAAAAAATAGCCATATATTTTACCTACAAATTACTGTATATTTGAGAAAGTATTGCAACAGTTTCTAAAATATCTTTCAGTATATTATTCTTAGTATTTTAGTATTTTAGCAGTGGGTAGCGCTGCTGCCTCGCAGTTAGGAGACCCGGGTTCACTTCCCAGGTCCTCCCTGCGCAGAGTTTTCATGTTCTCCCCGTATCTACGTGGGTTCCCTCCAGGTACTCCGGTTTCCTCAGTCCAAAGACATGCAGGTTAGGTGCATTGGCGATTCTAAGTTGTGCTTGGGGTGTATGTGTGTGTGCGCCCTGCGGTGGGCTGGCGCCCTGCCTGGGGATTGTTTTCTGCCTTGTGCCCTGTGTTGGCTGGGATTGGCTCCAGCAGACCCCCATGACCCTGTAGTTAGGATATAGCGGGATGAATAATGGATGGATGAAATACAGTATATTGCAATATATTAAAACAACAATAATTTTCAATTTTTACAATATATTTTGGTATACTGCAAGATATGCTAATATATTTATTCTTAAAAGTATTTTATAACATATTGTAAAATATATTCATATAGGTAGTGATACATTTTTAAAATTACTTAATTTCTGTAATTGATGAGTAAAAGAAAAGTCAAGTGAACACCATCAGGTGATACCCATAAGGAAACTTCAATCAACAATTTCAAATTATAGAATGCAGGTGAACTTTTCTATTTTTCCAATTTAATGGAATGATATATCCATTAAATAAATGAGTTAATACAATAGTACTTTCAGAGGTGGGAATGTAATCGAAGATTGAAATGTAAGTCTTGCTGTTAATTCCTACCATAAGAACAAAGAGCAGCCTCTACAGTAACATTGCTGAATACTGTGCTGGCTGTTCTTCACTAAATAGAGTTTAGATCCCTTAGAAGGCTGCTAAAAGCAATGGATTAAAAAAAATCAATGAAAAGCTCATTACTAGATGTTGTGAGGTAGAATCGAGTGTGCTTTTATACAAAGTGCATCGTGTGTGATGGTAATGAAACTTAAGCACAGAAAAAAGCACAAACATAAGCATTTCCTGTGTATCTGCACAGGAATTTGTTAAAGTAAAATCTAAACTGCAAAACAAAATACACGTGTGAAAAACATTTACTAAACTACCTTGGGGTCACATGAAACAAACACAGGGATGGTGACAATGTACTTATTCTGAGACCTGAAATAATTAAATGACAAAGGCATTAATGCTTTATCAAAAAATTCTAAACATCAATTAACAGACAGACATAACTGAACACAGAACCTGAGCAGCAGGAGAGAAACATTAAAAGCATATTGAAAAATATGTGGTGTTGACCAGGCTATGGGCCACAAGAACCAAGACCTGCAGCCTGTACTGTGTAATAAATTTAAAAAGTATACATTAAAAATAAATATCACATATTAAAAGGTGAAGATTAAAAGTACTTAAACAATTAGAGGTATAATAATTGTTAAATAATTATTCAATTATAAAATAGCTGCATATAAATAATAAATTGCTATTTTTACAATTCTGAGGAATGCATAACAAGATGACCATTAGTTATTTTATCACCTAGGAAAAGAAGCTCTTTCTCAGAGTTTCTTTTTTTGATTTGAGGCAATGCAGGCACCAGCACCTGCAGCTTCAGTCACACTTTACGCAAATTATTTGAGAAATTCCAGTCTGGTTTTCGCACTGGTCATAGTACAGAAGCGAAACTGTAAACAACATTCTGATATGCTCTGATGAAGGAAACTCCACTGTAATTATGTTTTTAGACTTAAGCAAAACTGACACTATTATTAAAAAAACATTTTGGTAAACTGAAATAAAATAATTAACAAAACCGAAATGAAAAACTAAAACTAAATGAAACTATTAAAGTAGCTGGAAAGACTAACTGAAATAATATAATAATTTACTAAAATATTTTTAGTTTTTCTTTTTGAATAAATATTCTTGCCGTAAGTCTTTAACCCTTATAAGTTCTAACTCTAAAACAGAAATTCATCCACGACGAGCCGCCTGCACATATTCATCCAGTGAACAGTGGCTGGTAACGAAGGGCAGGTGTTCACACAGCATTTGCGGTGACAGAGCAAGATGAATGTGAAATTGAAAGCGATTTACATGCCGCCTTTCTTTGCGCTTGTTGTATAAAGATGTAATTCAAACGGCTGAAATCAGAATAAGCTGGTCAACAAAACATTTACCATATGGACAAAAAAATCATGAGTGAGTAACGTTTCAGTTTATTTCTCAGGTGACTGCTTTTTGTTGACAGCAATTCACCTGACACTTCGCACAAGAGAAATCGTTTTTACTTTCTCATATACAAAGTATAGAGATAGTATAGTAATCATGAAAAAATTCGATCTCGATATTTTGATGAATCTTGACGTTATAGAATTCCCAGTCCAAAAATACCGTTTTTTGGAATTGTGTGTGTGCGTGTGTGTGTGTGTGTCTGTATGTGTAAACACGATAACTCAAAAACGCAACTAGATAGATGGATGAAATTCAGCATGTGGTTGCTACACCACAATTGTAGATCTGTATTAACTTTTCGGCCAAATCCATCACTCAGAAGTGGTACTTTACCTGAACACATACTCAGTTTTGTTTTGTTTTTTTTTTATTTGTGCAGCTGCACAGTCCGAATTATTCAACTTTACTTTTATAATAATTGTTCAATATATTATTAATTTAATTTGATTTGTTGTTGATGGTTCTTTAATGTACATAATATAAAAATATAATCATTGTCTTGAGGTTTACTCCACAAATATTCATCTCCATTTCTGAGTACACAAGAAAGTCGAGGGGAGACCACTCCCAGTTTTTGAAAATAAAACAAGACTGACTGGGTCATCATATAAGATCAGCATATTGTTGCTGACCAATCACTTTTGCTTTAAAAACATCCTTTAACAACGAAGTGATACAAACAAAGGTAGGTAGGCGAAGAGAGTCTGCCAAGTGATGAAAAACTAAACATACTAATGGGTTTTTATATTTATTAATTTATCTTTTTTAGTTCCTATTCACAACTCAAAATACCTGATATTGCCCCTAACCCTGACACTACATGCTTGTTTTTCTTTGTTTCCCTCAATACAGCTAAGTGGGGTCTGGACACTGATTCAAGTCTAAGAGCCCTGTTCTTCCTAAGCCCCTGTGATTTTCAAAATTATAATATTGCTCATATTCAGTATATAGTTTTGATTATGCTTGTTTTGATCAGAAAAAAACAAAACCAGATAGTAAACCATGTAGTGTAGTAAGCTTCCAATAACATTAAACTTGTATCTATTAAGTGTACGGTACTGTCTGATTGTGATACAAAACTAAACTCCGTAGGAGCTCCATGCCATAATTACTAAAAACTAAAACAGAACTAATAGATAAAAAATAAAATAGAAATGTCTTTGTGAAATAAAAAATAAATTAAAAATAAAAATATATGATGAAGGAAAACTAAAACTAAACTGAATTTCCAAGTAAGGTCAGAAAAAATATAGAAATAAAAACTAATATAAAAAGGCAAAACTATAATAACCTTGATACAAACACATAAATGCAGTTCTCAAATCCTTACACTGGCTCCCTGTTAAGTTTAGGGCAGACTTTGAATCCTCCTTTTAACAAATAAAGCCTTAAATGGCCAAGGTCCGGCTTACTTGTCTGAACTTATCATGACTTACAAACTAGAGCACACATTAAGATCTCAAGATGCCGGTCTGCTTATGATTGCAAGGATTAATAAAATAACAGTGGGAGGTCGAGCTTTTAGTTATAGGGCCCCTAAACTGTGGAATGGTCTGCCTGCTACTATAAGAGATGCCCCCTTTGGTCTCAGCTTTCAAATCCCGGCTGAAGACTCACGACTTCAGTTTAGCATATCCTGACTAGAGCGGCTGATTAACTGTACAGACTGCATCTCTGTTGTTAGTCATTAGCACTAAAACATAAGTAATAAAGATAATTATAATTTGATACTATCCCTCATCTGTTCTGTTTCTCTTCCCGGTACTCAAATGTGGCACTTGGTGCCACTGCCTTACTGCCAAGTTGTCTCATTGCCGAAGGAATGTTATCTCTAATGGAGGAGTACAGGAATTGTTGGATAGAGGGGTCCTTTCATCATATTGGCCGGCCCATCACTGACTCTGCTTTGTAATGGCCGAGGTCTCCAGGACTCTGAACAATTCTGAATATTACATGATATTAGCAATTCTTGCATTTTTGCCATGTACTATTACTATTGTAGCATTGTATTATATTGAGGATTATTTGTGTTCTGTTCTGTGTATTGTATTATATTTACCCCTTTTTTTTGACAACTACTGCACACCCAACCTACATGAGAAAGGGTCTCACTTTGAGGTCTCTTCCATTTTATTTCCCTATAAGGGTTTTTTGGGGAGTTTTTCTTGTCTTCTTAGAGAGGCAAGTCCTGGGGGCTGTCAAAAGACAGGGCCTGTTAAAGCCCATTGCGGCACTTTTTGTGCGATTTTGGGCTATACAAAAATAAATTGTAATGTATTGTATTGCACCTGCTAGATCTTAACCATTTAAATGGGCTGTAGAAAAGGAGAGGGGAGTCCTTCATGATCCTGGCTACCTTGATAATACACCTTGGTCCTGAAGGAACGGTAGTGATATGTCCATGATGCGCTCAACCAAGCACACAAGTCTTTTGCTTTTTGAAGCTGGCTGCGTCATCAGCAAATTTTACAACAGTGTTTGAGTTGCATCTGGCTATATAATCATGTGTGTATAGTGAATACTTCAGGGGACTAAAAGCACACCCTTGTGGTGGGGTGGGGGTCTGCCGATGTTCAGGTTAATGGAGCTGGAGGTGTGTTTTACCACCCTGAGTACTTGGGGTCTGGTAGACAAAAAGTCCAGGATCCCTATGCATAGGATAGAACTGAGACACATATTCTGTAATCTTGTTAAACAGTCTGGTGGGGACAATAGTGTTGAAAGTTGAGCCAATCTCAGTAAACAACAACCTAATGCAGGCTTTTATAAATAATATTTGCTGAAGTTCTTAAAGAATGGAAGTAGTGAGGACAGGAGGATGTCTGATTAACAACATTAGGAATTATGGCCTGCATGCCACAAATCATGGAGTAGTTCAAAGTCATATAGCAGTTAAGAAGCTGGAATCTGGTATTGGTTCCAAGCCTTTAGGTACAAGTGAACTACAAAAAAATGGAACTGGAGAAAACTTGCTAGCTCGGCTGCACAGAGATGGAACTGACATGACAACAAAAGAGGAAGACCTTTAGATTGCAGGTCATTCTTCTCATCCAGCGAGCATGGTGACAGGCTCCTGGTGCATTGATGTGTACCTCAGTGTCTCTCTTTGAAACAATGAACATCAATGTCAGTATCAACAGCTCTCTATAATCACTTCTGGGCTGATATACTTCAAGTTGCTTGGTAAAAAAACTCAATCAGACTCTCCTGTAATGACCACAGTTCTGCTGTACGGTTACCGGTTACATTTTCAGCAGATCCTTCTGGCCTGAAAGTTGCAAGGTAGTGCCTCCATAGATGGAACTTGTTTTTGCAGCACATCCCAAAGATGTTCGATCAGACTGAGATCTGGGAAATTTGGAGGCCAAGTCAACCTTTTAACCTCTTTGTCATATTCCTCAACCCATTCTTTAACAATTTTTGCAGTGTGGCAAGTCACATTTTCCTGCTGTAAAATGCCACTGTCAACACAGAATACCATTGCTATGAAGTGGTGTGCATTGTCTGCAACAATATTTAAGGTAGGTGGTATGTGTCAAAGTAGCATCCACATGAAAGCCAGTATCCAAGGTTTTCCAGCAGAACATTGCCCAGATCATCACATTACTTCTGCTGGTTTGCCTTCTTCCCATATTGCATCCTGCTGCCATCTCTTCCACAGGTAAACAACACACACACGGCCGTCACATTGTAGGTGATTTTGGTGGTGGACAGGGGTCAGTATGGGCACTCTGACTGGTCTGTGGCTACGCAGCCCCCTATGCAGTAAGCTGTAATGCACTGTGATTTTTTTTCAGCAATTTGTGTTACAGTAGCTCTTCTGTGGGATTGGACCAAATGAGTTAACTTTTGCTCCCCACGTGCACTGGGTGCCCATAACCCTGTTGTTGGTTCACTGGTCATCCATCCTTGGACCACTTTGGTAGGTACTAAACACTGTATACCAGAAACACCCCACAACACCTGCCATTTTGAAGAGGCTCTGATCCAGTTATCTGGCCATCACAATTTGGCCCCAAAGTCGCTCGGACCTTTTTTCCTACTTCTAACACATGAGCTTCAAGAACTGACTGTTCACTTGCTGCCTAATCTATCCCAACCCTTGACAGGTGTCATTGCAATGAAATAATCATTGTTATTCACTTCACCTGTCAGTGGTTTTAATGCTGTGGCTATCAGTAATCAGTGTTTTTGACAAAATTTATCAGAATATATTTTTTAGATGTACAGTACTATACATTTTGAAAAAGGAGTACATGTAAACGTATACTTTAAAGGATGAACATAGTATCTATCTATCTATCTATCTATCTATCTATCTATCTATCTATCTATCTATCTATCTATCTATCTATCTATCTATCTTAAGGTACCTAGCAGTATACTGAAATTTATTATAAAGCTTGTATATTTTCTGCCATTTTTGTATATAGCCATATATTTTCAAAAATACATATTTTTAAATACAAGGACTAATACACTGTCAGATATATTTTGGAACATATATTACAACTATATTTTTAAGGTACTTTAAATAGTAGTAACAATATAGTCTATAATATATTTTAGACTGCATACTTCAATATGTTTTAATATATAGCCGTTACTTTTGTATATTGCAGTAAATCTTATATATATATTAACCTGCCATTGAATATATCAGTGGTTCTCAAACTGTGGGGCAGGCCCCCATAGGGGGGCGCGAAGTAACAAAAAGGGGGGCGCGAAGATGTGAAAAAAAGAAAACAAGAATCGAAAATATGAAAAATACATCTATTGAAGCCAAAAACAAATTAACTTATACTACATTCTGATACTAGAAAAATAATACAGAGTTAGATAAATGTCGATAAAAGTTAAATAGGTATAAGAAAATATGCATCTATGATATATCATTAATTAAAAAAGAACAAATTAGTATTAGTGGGCTCCTTTCAAAAAAACGTTAGTGGGGCGCGATTAAAACTGTTATGAAAACTTGGGTCGCAAATACTTAAAGGTTGAGAAACGCTGGAATATATTATCCACTTAATATCTATAAGGTGATCCTGTTTTGAGATGTATCATGTATGACAGCGCAAGTTGTAAATTCAGAATTAATCTTACAGAAGGGCAAGTAACACAGTTGCGACGTGCAATGTTCTGTAATCACTACAGTACTGTACTTTGTAAATAGTAATTAAAAGTAGGTGATTTCAAATCAAATTGTATCTAAAAAGCTTTTTAATTAATTTATATTTATGCTCTTTTACCTGCTGACTGTTACAAAAATGAAATATATGTAAAATAGGTTTTTTGAAAATATATTACATCTCATCTGAATATATTTTACAATATGTTATAAAATGCTTTGAGGGTAAATATATTATAATATCTTGCAGTTGTTGTAAAATATGTAAATAATTACCATTTTAGCATATTGCAATTTATGTTCCAAAATATAAAAATATATTGCTCAATGAATTTTTAAAATGGTATGAGAATAATACATTGTAACGCACAAGTATATATACTGTGAATTCTTGTATATACTTTATAATATATTTTAAAAAATATAGATATTTCAAATATATATTTGTCCCTTTTTGTATATTACCTTTACACTAATAGAAAACTTGCTTCGGAACAGTTGCTCTGATACTCTTGATGTATTTATAGTCCAAACTGGTAGCCTAACAGAAAATTTAATCATCTCTAGAACATTTATATTAAAACAAAATGCAAATTAGTAGCACTGTAACTTTTTAAACCCTTTTTCTTGAAATGTCAAAAAAAATCAAATGAATTGGATTTTTGGGAAACCCATGATTAGCTTATTCCAGGTTAAAAAATAAGCAATGAATGACCTGTCTTGGGTCTGGGCACACAGTATATTCCTATATTTTATGTACAATATATTGAGAAATTGTTTGTGTTAATATTTTAAGAGAAATGTATGCTTTAATGCACTTCACATAAAATATCAGAACTACATATATTTCACATTATACTGTAAGATATGTCGACATATTTTTTCAGGTATATTGCAATATACTTCATTTTTGTTAAGGGGAATTATCATCTTAATTGTAATTAATTGCTTTGTATTTTCACATGCTACATGAGAATGTTCCATTTTTCACTAATATAACTTTTACTCAAAAATGAATGTTATAATATTAAAGACTTATTTGTATTTAATATTGTTAGCCTCACAGTAGATTTAGTCACCTAGAAGAACTAACAATAAAGTTATATGCATTTGACAAATTTACTGCCAAAACCTTTTTGAACAAATTTTTTTGTCCTATGGGTTATGTAAAGTCCATAGCAGCTAACCCTGCGTTCTCTTACACTATTAATTTTTATATTTTCTGTCTAATTTGAGTACTCGTTGTGAGGAACAACCAAGGTGTTTCAGCATGGAATAAATTTGGCAGCTTATATGCCAATGTAGCCATCTACTTCAACAAAGTTCAGTGAACTACATGGAATTCAGCACAAACTGGATTCTTTTTTTCAGACAAAAAATAAACCAAATAAAAATAGATGATCTGCCAGCAATGGGATCTAAACAAACAATATATTGTATACATTTTATGCAGCATATATTTGTAAATATGTGTTTTCCAATATATTAAGGCAAATAAATGTTACATTATATTTCTGATGTAATCTTTAAATTTGTGTTTGAATTACACAGATTTTATGTAATGTAAAAATATATGTCTACATATTTTTTGGGTTTATTGCCAATATATTAGATTTTTGTAGGATATAAGAAAATACCTTAAAGACATCTATTGGATGATATTTTCAATGTCAAGTTAATTTATTTAATATACAGCACTTCAGTAAGTCGCATTTTTGTATAGTTGCTACACCTTTTTAGCAGTTTTCACCCAGTAAATACTTTTGTGGATTTTACTTTCTATTTAGAGTCCTTTTTATGTTTACAACTCATAAAAGCATCTTCAGTATGATCTGTTCTAAAAGTTAAGAGAATCGGTACTACAAGTTAAGATGGTCAAGCAATATAAAATAAGTTTGTTGTGAAAAATCTGATGCAGGGTACTTAAAAAGTGGTGTCAGAATCTGCCCAATAAAACATTGTGTCTGCATTTGAAGACTTTGTACATTTTATCTGTCTCTCTATCTATATTAAACATATATATATATATATACATATACTGTAATTTTATTTGGGGAAAAGTTCTGTTTACCGTATTTTATGTGTATTTTCCTGTGTTCAACATTGTATTTGTGTATGAAATTTAAACAAATTGAAATGCCTTAATTAATAATTATTTTGATTGCCCTCAATGAAATTTGTTATAATCAGCTCTTTTTATCAGATTTTATAAAGCGAAACTATATTTCAGTAGATAAGTTATTCTGGACACTTGTTGTGTGTCAAATATGAGTACTCCAAATAAGCCAAAGTGAAATATTATTTCCTCAGGCGCATAATATTTAGCATGTACCAGTCTTAAAATACACCTAAATGCTCAACTGTTTTTAGGAAAGGTTCAACAGTTCAAAGTAATGATAAGTAACACATTTTCAAGCAGAAATTCAAGAGTTTGAGCTGTAATCTTTGCTATTAAAGTAATATTTCCATGAACATTGATTTTTCACAGCTAATGAAACCCTTATCATGAAGCCTAGTGACTTATAATGACATTCACCTGTGGTGTCAGCAGCAGTTGGATTTTCCTCCTTTTTCCCTTTCTTCTTGTCTTGTTTCTCCAGTGATGAGTAGATCTCTTTGTCCCTTTTTTGAAGACTTTCATAGGTGTGCCCCATTGTAATGGTTGTAGCTCCTGGGTCAACAGAGTCTAGCAGCTCTGGCCGCTTGTCTTTCTTCTTTCCTTGTTGTTGCAATGACAAGTAGACCTCCCGGTCCTTTCTTTGAAGGTCTTGATAGGTGTGCTCTCTTTTCATGACTGCAGCTTATGAATAAACTGTCATACTGAGTTTATCTGTTCCTGTACTGGTCTTGAGAGTTTTCACAGTACTGCTTATTTCCTGTTTGTAGATTCTCACATCTCTGTTTTTGATAATATTAATCCCCCTAAAACTCTTGTAATAAGAAATGGATCATACAAACACTAATTTTGCAGCACTAAAAGTAGAAATATAATCTCAAGAAATATGAGTTATATAATAAGACTCTTAGTCCATAAGCGATTCAGTTCCCCACCCTTTAGCATCCATAGGAAAAACATTCAATGCTGAGGTAAAATGCAAGTATAAATTTTACAAATCACTAAAGCAGAATTAGTACACATATTTGTTTAAACACATTAAAAAACAAAGTAGTTTGAAGCTGGGGTACGTTTTCCAAAATCGATGAATCTAAGCATTTAACGAGCAACTTCATAATGCATGTGCAGAACATAAGAGCTACATTTTCATTCTTTTTTCAAACTCCTTCTGAAGCAGTCATATTACGAGCAAATATAAGGAGCTACTTTATTAACTCCACCTCTGAGTGACCTACAAAAAAGTATCACACGTCGAATAAGTGGTTTAATCCTCTTGTGGAGTGGCAAAAATATTGTTAAAAGTAATATAAAGTAAACACAGTGCCATCATTTAATAAAACAATACAACAAAAAGTATAAACAATCACAAAATTTAACATGTATTGTTTCTGAAATGAACACAAAAAATTAACTAACACACAGCATAAAAGAAAATCAATCACACTTAAAAAAAAAAAAGCCCTGCCCTTGATAAGCAAGTTAAGAAGACGGATGTATCAAGGGATAGATGGATGGATGGAGATGTTACGGTGAAGACAATAGTCCTGCACATCACAACCTTGAGTATTTTAGTCTTTTTCAGAAACATGATGACTACTTGAATAGTGACTATTAGAAACATGGTGACAGCCTGGCAGAAATTTGTAAGTTATTTGTGTATCTTTAAAGGAAGTAAATTAATCCCATTATGTATTAAAATTCCCACATTCTTTCAGACAGTGCAGTGTGTTTATTTCTCAAAGATACATGGAATATGGATACATGTAATATGGAATATACCAAAAAAAAAACAACCTTACTATCCATCCATCCATCCATTTTCCAACCCGCTGAATCCGAACACAGGGTCACGGGGGTCTGCTGGAGCCAATCCCAGCCAACACAGGGCACAAGGCAGGAAACAATCCTGGGCAGGGTGCCAACCCACCGCAGGACACACACAAACACACCCACACACCAAGCACACACTAGGGCCAATTTAGAATCACCAATCCACCTAACCTGCATGTCTTTGGAATGTGGGAGGAAACCGGAGCGCCCGGAGGAAACCCACGCAGACACGGGGAGAACATGCAAACTCCACGCAGGGAGGACCCGGGAATCGAACCCAGATCCCCAGATCTCCTTACTGCGAGGCAGCAGCGCTACCCACTGCGCCACCGTGCCGCCCCAACCTTACTATATACTTCAAAAGACAGCAGCATTGCATTTTCCACATACAGTAGCTTTGCCTAGACCTTGGGGATTTGCTGATGTTAGCTTCAGGTGTCAACATATATACATGAAAGGCATAGCTATGCATCGACACTTGTTGCCCTTTATTGCCTTTTGACATAGTGTCAAATTGGTTCAGATGAATACACCTTGAGTACTAACTGCTAACAAAATGCCTAAAAAGTCCTGAGTGAGTGCAAAATCAGCTGTATGTTTAATGCAGAGAACATTTATGGCAAGTGTAATGAGACTCCAAGAGGATGGGTGTATACATGGGTATGTGCTACAGCAAACTTGTTTAATAATATATGTAAGTGTTGGGTTTGTAAGCTAGTGGTCAGAGACACAGAATGCAATAGATATTCTTCTGAATCGGCTTTCTTTATTGCAGCCATACAGTATCTATAAAAAGTAATGTAATGTTATTTTGGTACATAAGTGTTAAACAAAGGAGTCTTTGTACATTTTCTGTCCTTCCTGTTTCTTTCTTCCATCTTCTAAACAGAAAAAATTGCAACACAGAAAACATCTCTGCAAAAGTAAAGTGAGCTGCAACCATAGATCAATGAGTTTTCAAAATGTTTTAAAAACAAAGAAATATGTTCAACTTATAAATTTGTAATTATTAAAACTGGTGGCTAGTTAGGACACCAAATGGGTCATCCCATTTAATTAAACAGTCAACTTAAATATGTGCCTTTATGGCTTCAAAAATACAACAAAAGCAAAGTAATAAGATCTTCTTCCATCACAATTTGGGTCTTTCAGGTTGCTCTATCCAGCGGTCTGCTCTGTTCACAAAAGAGGCCTCCTTATGTTGTGTGGACCAGAAAGGGTGGGGCTAAGGACCCTCAATGGGCAGTTTTTCTGAGCTATGGGGAGATACGAAGAAAAACCAGTTAAGGACAGTGCCCCCTCTTGTTCCAGCATGTTTTTACATACCTTGGATGAGCCTGTGAGGGGAGCCTCAGAAACACATGCCTGACACAGTCTAAATTATTTTAATGAATTTAGCAAATTATCTATGAATTGTCATATTATAAATGCTTTCTTGCATTTCATTATAAAAATATAATCACAATATACCGGGCATCCCAAAAAAATGTATACACACTTTAAAAACTGAGTGTCACTATAAACAATACTGCACAACCTCTCTGAGACACACTAACAATGATGACTTTCAGCCAATGAATTATTTAGCACAAGTGTTTCAAAAAACACTACTTGGGCTCCTTTATACCAACAGCAATACACCTGCATACTGCCTCACTGGGATTGTGACAGCCAAGTCAGAACTTTGCTTTATTTTTGATTTCCATGCTTTACAGCAATTGCATTGCATGTTAAGACCAAATTTTGTGTGTCTGTTTATTTATTTATTCATTTGTTTGTATTTATTTAAAGATTTCATTTATAGTTGCACAGAGATTGGACTGGCCAAATATTCCACTCCAGCTATACAAAGAAAACCTGAGGTGTGGGAATTGTTTTCATAGAACAATCTCATTTGTTCTAATATGGATGATAGACTTCATTCAAAACATATTCACATCCATTCCTAATGTGAACACGCATAAAATTGTAATGGATATTGACTTTAATTGTGTTTTAAATCCAGACCTGGATATTCTCCTGCCACAGGGGCGATGACATTTAACACTGCAAAAACAATTACACAGTTTGTATTTGATCACAGTTTAACAGCCCCTTGGAGATTTCTAAACCGAAACTCAAAAAGCATATTCTTTCTTTCCACCAGTATATCACTGTTACTCAAGAATTGATTATTTCTTTGTAGATACAGTGGAACTTCGGTTCACGAACGTCTCGGTACACGTACAAATCGGTTTACGACCAAAAAGTTCGCCAAACTTTAGCCTCGGTTCACGACCACACACTCGGTATACGAACCAGCCAGGTTCCTTTTCGGTTTGTACATGTTCAGTCTCTCCCTGTGCATTTCCTGTGCAGCGAGCAAGAGAGAGAGCGAGAGAGTGAGAGTGCGTGACACACACACACACACATGGCAGCACACACACAGGCAGTGCGAGAGAGAGCCGCGCACACACACAGGCAGCACACGAGAGAGAGCCGCGCACACACACACAGGCAGCGAGAGAGATAGAGCCGCGCACACACACAGGGAGAGAGAGAGAGAGAGCCGTGCACACACAGGCAGCGCCAGAGAGAGACAGACGCGCGCACACACACAGGAGTGCAAGAGAGAGGCGCACACACACAGGAGCGTGCTAGAGAGACCACACAGGCGCTCCAGGCTCGCTAAAGAGAGAGAGAGCGAGCGAGCGAGAGAGAGGGACGCATAAGGTAGAGAAGGCTTGTTTTTGTTTTCAGTTCTGTTTAAAGTGATCAGTTTGTAGCCTGCATTGTTGCAATGTTACTTTTCTTGGTGGTTTATTAAATTACGGATTTTTCAAATGTTCATTTTTTCCCCTGTGCTTAAAACTCATTAAAAAAAAAGTGTTTTTTAGTGAGCGGTTCCTAGTTTACTATTACGCTGTGCATTCTATGGTATGATTTACTATGTTTGTGCTTAAAAATTTAAAAAATATATATATTTACATACAGTTCGTACAGTCTGAAACGGATTAATTATATTTACATACAATCCTATGGGGGAAATTGCTTTGGTTCACGTCCAAATCGGTTTACGACCAGAATTTTGGAACGAATTATGGTCGTGAACCAAGGTTCCACTGTAACAGTTTCTTGCCCATGATTAAATCTTGCAAGTATGACACTATTGTTATCTCCGACCACACCCCTTTGATCATGGAGCTCAATTCACTATGCCCCACTTACTCATCTCACAGCTGGAGTCTTAACCCACTTTTATTAGCAGACATGTACTGTACAGAGTTTATATCCAAGAAAAAAAACATTTTTTTTGAGACAAATACTCTGGGAAACTCTGAAAGCTTTCTTAAGGGGCCAGATTATTTAATTTCTCTCCCACAAAAATAAATCAGAACCCAAGAAGGCATCAGAGATAATCAGTGAAATTTCCAGAATAGATCAAGAACATGCCAGGGGTCCCAATTAGACACTTTATAGGAGAAGACGGGCTTTGCATTCAGAACTCAACCTCTTGACAACAAAAGAAATGGAACAATTCATTTTTAAATCATGACATTATTACTTAGCTCAACAAATCCACAAGCAGGAAGTTAGCAATGCACTATCAGTAATTTCTAACACAGAATGAGACAAAATCAATGACCATAAAAATATAATGCACACGTTTAGAGACTACTACAAGTCGTTATATTCTATTCAGTTTAAAGACAAGACACAATGTAATGCGTTTTTAGATGCATTACAGATACCACAACTAAATACTCTCAGTGCAGAGATATTGAATAAACCTCTAGCACTCTCAGAATTACTAGATGCTATAAACTCACTTTAGAGTGGAAAATCAGCAGGCCTTGATGGCTACCTTGCTGAACTTTATAAAAAAAAGTTCAGTTAAGTTAGCTCCTCTTTTATTAGCAACATTTACAGAAGCCAGACACAATAAAATTCTGCCTCAAACTTTTCTCCAAGTATTAATTACCATCTTTCCTAAGAAAAATTAGGAGTTATTACAATGTGTATTATACAGACCAATCTCACGTCTGAATAATGATGTTAAGATACTCTCCAAAGTTCTAGATAGAAGGATTGAGAAGTGGCTTCCTTTGGTAATATCACAAGACCAAACTGAATTTATCAAAGGCAGACACTTAGCTTCTACTCTCCCCAGTTTAATGTAATTTATTCACCCACAAAGTCTAAAACCCCGGAGATATTATTATCGTTGGAAGCAGAAAAAGCATTAGATATGGTTGAATGAGACTACCTCTTCACTACATTGGAGAAATTTTGGTTTGGTCTGAACATATGTGTATGGATCAAACCACTTTATAGTAGTCCAGAATTTTCAGTTTGTATTAACAACATTATTTCAGACGTTGTACTAGACAAGGATGCCGCCTGTCACCACTGCAATTTGCAATAGCAATTGAGCTTCTAGCAGTTCACTTTCTAAATGCTTATGAGATAAACGGGATTATCAGAGAAGGACCTGAACAGAAAATATCATCATATGCAGATAATATGGTACTGTATATATCAGATCCACAAAATACTGTACCTCCAGTCCTAACAGCACTAGCAAAATTTCAAAAGATTTCTGGACTCAAAATTAATTTGAATAAAAGTGTGCTCTTCCCAGTAAACACTCTGATACACAATGTTAGATTTCATACCTTCTCTATTATCAGTTTAAATACCTATGGGTAAAAATCACAAGTAAACATAAAGCTGTTTATCAACAAATATGTGCTGTCTGCATGGAAAAACTTAAGGAAGACTTGCATAGATGGTCTACCCTTTATCTCACTTTAGCTGGAAGAATTAACACAATCAAGATGAATATCCTCCCTAAGCTTTTTTTTCTATTTCAAAGCATTCCCAAATACATTAACAAATAATTTTTAAGAAGTTAGATTCAATCATAACCTCATTTATTTGGAATGCAAAACATTCACTCATCCACAGGGCGACGCTACAAAAACCTAAGAAAGACGGTGGCATGGTGCTACCTAACTTTAAATTTTATTATAGGGCGGCAAATATACAAGCTATAAAAACCTGAATATTGACACAAATAGATGAACAGGAAGTATTTCAAGACAGAGAAGTTTTTATTTGTGGCACCCCTGCACGATAACCACTTTTTCCACCCTCTCAAACATACGCAGTTTTTAATATCTGTACATTCTATCCAACAGGGGGCGCTAGCTCCCTGGTTGGAATAAGTTCTTTTTTAATTGCGGCATGTTATATAACCCAAAATGATATAGATATAATTTTAAAAGGTGATTCCGCCACATCACTAAGGGAAGGGTAAGAAATCACATAAGAGAAAATAACTTAGCTTTCTTTAATGACGATTTTCATGGCATAATAGACAGGAAGCCATGATAAGCCCTTGTGTAGAGTCTGCCAATTTTGTCTCTGAGTTGGAAGGATTTTTAGGATCGGATGATAGTATCTCCCATCCGTCAGTCGGCTTCAAATGTGTGCCGGGCAATGTTCCAAGGTTTTATACCCTTTCTCCATTTTCAGGTCCCGCTTAGGTAAATTATGCCATTCCAAACAAGGAAAAGAAGATCCAATGTCATGCTAACTCTGTCTCACAGAAATAGTACAATGCCCATTTTCATAGTTGTCCCTTTCTTGTCTTTTAATGCTTGCCTAGCAGTTCTAAATGATGAGCCCCTGTGTGCTAAATCTGGCCTTGTGTTAGCTGTACATGTGAGGAGAAGCAGATTTATAAAATATTTTTTGTACAAAGCACAGTGACATATTAAACATATAAACTTATTACAACATAGACAAAGTCTTTACATCCTATGAACAATTGCACTACAAATTTAACTTTCCATCAATACAGTTCTTCCACTACGTCCAAATTAGAAACTTTGCTAAACAAAATCTGCCCAATTTTCCTTACCTCAAACCTACTCCTATTCTGGAAGAAATATTGATCGGTCTTGAGGACTTACAGCATTTCTGTAATATATAAAAACATTTTAAAATCCCCCCCTTTCAAAGATTCCAGAGTACATTGGGATAAGGATCTCTAACTCAGCATTTCAGAAAAGGGGTGGAAGGCAGCTATGCACAGAATTCACTCAGGGTCGCGGGGGTCTGCTGGAGCAAATCACAGCCACCACAGGGCACAAGGCAGGAACAAACCCCGGGGTGGGTGCCGGCCCACCGCAGGGTGCACGCACATACACACACACACACACCAAGCACATATTAGGGACAATTTAGGATCGCCAATGTACCTAACCTGTATGTCTTTGGACTGTGGGAGGAAACCAGAGTACCCGGAGGAAACCCACGCAGACACGGGGAGAACATGCAAACTCCATGCAGGGAGGACCTGCGAAGTGAACCCAGGTCTCCTAACTGCGAAGCAGCAGCGCTACCACTGAGCATACAATTATTCAACTTAAAATCTTTTATCAAACACATCTGTCTCATTTAAAATTGCTCAAAATGTTTCCAGGGTAAGACCCAGCCTGCAAACGTTGCAATCAAGCTCCAGCCTGTTTTTTTTTCTTTTTTTTGACATCATAGACCAAAAGGTGCATACTAATGCAGCATGAGCAGGAACACTCAATAAAACTGAATAAAAAAAAAAATCAAGTGACGGGGAGATACGAAGAAGGCAGATTCGCCAGCGTTTGTGCGTCAAATCTCTGGGTGGGGGGGGGGGTGGTAGTACAGTATGTATCGTGATTTAGAGAAAATAAAAGTGAAAAAAAACAGTAACTTTTACAAGTACTATAAATATACACCATGTGTTACAGACGCAAACCAAGTGTATGTGTGTACTGTATAATATTAACAATAAGAGCAGCTCACTACTGAAAATGGCAAACATAGGAGGCAGTGAGGAAATCTCACTGAGGCAGTTAGCAAATCTTACTGCTACGTCATGGAAGCTGTTGTTGTTGTCCTTGAACCTTTTGTGAAAGTGTTTATTTAACACTTTGGACTTCAGGCTTCACATATTCTATAGTTTATGCTAATATTTTATAACATTTACTACATAAATATGAAAAATGTTTCTGTTTTAAAAATGTGTTTACACAGATTATTGTAGAAACGGAACACACATGAAATGCGTGTGTTCCAAATAATGATCTATTATTTCAACTCTAAAACTCCACTTCACTCCCAGATAATCAATCAAGGCATGAGCTTGGAGACATTTGTGCATGTTCTAAGTCGGTGGGAGGATGGAATAGACGGCTGCTTGCTGCTTGTCTTTATCGGCACATTTAGAGGACAAAGACGCTGGCGGAGAGGTGCGAACGGATTTAAGGTGGGCTGGATCTACGAGTTTTTTCGTAGACTCTGGTAATTCTAGTGTTAAGTCAGTTTGTATCTAATGTTATGTACTATTTGAAATTGGAAAAAATCACATTCTCACTTAGAGGATCTGTGCAGAACTTTTTTAAAACCTGGCAGGATCGAATTAATAACATTTTAGAATAAGCATTTAATTTGGGGAAACTGATTTTCTCCTCCTTTTTTCTATTCTTAAAGTCTTACTTTGGCTGTTGGCCTTGCTCTCCTTCTCACAGGTGGGGGTCGATTTGAACGTAGTCCTGTCAAGTTCGACTTGCTTGTATGGAATGTTACTTGCATTTAAATGCAATAAAATAATAAAAAGATTTATTTGTAATTTTCATGTACAACTGAGACACTCAGGCAGAACTTGTAGTATGCCTAATGTCTGAATTTTAATTCAAACTACAAGAGTTTCATAGTTTTTTTTTTATTTTCTGCCCACCCACAATCACCAATTTACAGCATACCGTGACATGTTTCTTTTAAAAATCAGTTACATGTGATCTCTTTTCAAAATTCTGCTGAGATGTTAAACATTGGACTTTATACAGCTCTTTGTCCAAGATAGCTGTAATTTCATATCTATTATCATCTGCTGTTTTAAAGGTCAGTGCTTGTCTTTCTGCCTGCTTATTAAGCTTAACAGAGGAACCATAGATTTAACAAAGAAATCATTTAAACAGAGTTTTGAAAATAAAAATTTAAGATTTATACTGAAATGAACTGCGTTCTGTTCACCAAAGTTCATGCAAAATTACAATTTCCCCTCTAAGAGTATATAAAAAAATTACAAATATTAAGAAAAATATTCTAGGTGCACCATAACACAAGGCTCAGGATTTAAACCTAAAATAGTGGATTTTTGTAGCAGCATCATTAACCTCTGTGCTACTGTGAAATCTTATACCTACAATTAATTTATGTTTTTCTTAGAAATATTAGGAAGGCCTACATTTTGAAACTGTGGAGTACAGGCATAAATTCTGTTGAGGTGAAGTGGGGTTTACACATTTATTGGGAGGCAAACCCTGCACTTTGACCTCCAAAAACCATTCAAAAAGACAATTTCCCTTCTGAGATTAGCAAAGTATATAAAAAAATAAGATCATGCTTTTCAGCATGGGGCAGAAAACTTCTTCAATATTTATTACTGTAAAACAAAACACATTTCAAAGAGACAGCTGGGCACATTAAATGATACAAGAAGTAGAAAGTAATTTTGGTGACACTTTTTGTTTAATTGTGTGTGTATTCTTCAGTTTTTCATTGTTTTGTTCTCCTGGAAGTTAGAATGACTCAAAGTGATGCTGTGACACAAGTGGCTTTCCAAAGTTGTTCTCTGTCTCAGCATAAAACCCCTTCAGGATTTAATCATAAAAGGCAAAATTACACTTTTCAATCAGTAGAAGCATAACATATTGTATTAAGTCAAAATAATATTTTTCTGTTAGAGCAAATAGTTTAGAAAATTACTGCAATACTTTCATATTTCACAGATTGTGTAGGTAAATGTCAGGCTGCATAATGCTGTCTATGTCACCAGTCTACTTGGCTTTTTGCAGTCTGAAAGGATCCTGCATCAAAAATGGGTGTGTGACAGTGCAGCCTTGCTCCCTCTTCACTTTTGGGAGCCTCTTGAACCCAACAATGTCAGTACCGTAACCGAGATGAGTGTGGCAGAAGAGGACAAAACACACCTGAAGCAAGGGGAAAGGGCAAGGTACTCAAGTGCTTATATTAAAACAAAGTCAAAGTGTTCCAAAAGTGCAGTGCTTAATAGTAAATAATCCATAAAAAGATGAATGTGGAGGTTAAAGTGTTCCAATAAATAAATCCATTAAAACGAGGTTAAAATTCAGGCAGGCGTCTTTTTTTAAATAATTCTCCTTCCAGTACTCCTCTTTTAAAACCGACACCTCTCCGGCTTATCCTACTCTGACCTCACAGCACGGAGAGACTTCCACCAACAGGTGGAGACATCCTTCATATATGGCTCGTGTCCCCACAACGCCCAATCCACAGTACTCTACAGAGAGCATGCTCCTGTGCCCACCTCTGCCTTTCCAGGCTCCATCTGGCGAAAGTGCACCATCTGGAGTGGAACAATCACTCCTGCTCCTGGTTGACTAGCAGGAATGATTCTTATATCCCCACCTGAGCACAGGTCATGCATTACCTCTTGGGGCACAATCCCTGTCTGCCTGCTTCCCTCTAAGCATAGATTCACCCTGCTCCTGCCTTTCTCTCTGGCCTTTAAACTTTTCTCTCTTTTGTTCTTTTATCCGTCCCTTCTCGTCTTGCACTGGCTCGTTTTTAAGGCTCTGTGGACGCAGCATCTCAATCGTGCACTGCAGGAAGCCAGTGAAGAAATTGAGAAAGACCACACTCTTACGCGCAGATGCATCTCTCCACCAATTACTCCATGAACACCCCACAGTCCTTGGATTATTTAATAAAAACGGTAACTTTTGTTTTTGAGCCGCGGACCCGCTATACCACAGGGTGACCTAGATGCACTTTTGTTTTGCTACATGCGTGTTTCTCTGTCTCTTCACTGTATTAGTCTCTATCTCCTTGACATAGAGTTTGCAAAACGCATGTAGTTTTTGCTATAATTTTGTTAAATAAATACCTCTGGAAAATGAAAGTAATCCACAAACAGGAAATCCTTCACATGGGCTTGAATTTTTGAAGACAGGACTATTGACCAATGAGTAAGGAGGAGATGCAGGTCTTCAATTTAAAAGCATTATCCTGTGTGATTATTTATCAAAATTCCTGGCATTGCGTCACATGGGTTTTCTGTCTGAAATGTGTAGCACTGTGCAAGTTATAAATGTGTAATGTTGTCTGTTTTGAGGTGTTCCTACACATGATAAGTTTAAATCTGACATTTGTTTCAAATTTGGAATTGAATTGAGAAAGTTACCTATTTACCAATGTCTTGTTGTTCTTTATGACCACAATCATTGCATAATTGATGTCACGAGTAGTAATGATATAAATGTGGTGGCAATCACACTACACTAGGTAGTACTCTCTTCTTAGTGGTAGTTAGCTTTAAACAAGGTAGGTCCTAGTGGTAGGATCTCAATGGAATAAAAAATCAAAAAAGAGAGCTCCTTAATATTCTTTTGGTTTCTCCTAGGCAACAATGAGATCAGAAAGATATAAAATGGAGACATGTTCTTTCGTCTCATGTTTCTCAATATTTTCTCCTGTGACAAATATCCCAGTATTATTAAACTCAAGTGGCTCCTCTTGAGTTTTAGCAGCAAAAACTCAAGCAGCTGACTCAGTGCCATAATTATTTTTTTTGCAATTTGAAAGTATTTGTATTGCATGCTCAGTAAATGTATTTACAGTTGTTTGTGGTAATAAAACACTATTATAATTACAAAACTGTTGCCCTTGCTTCTGAATAATAATATTATTTGCTCAAATTTACAGTATATTGCTGTGCTCCAATTAGATCATAGAAATTCTGGAAAAAAAAGGCAGAAATTATGACATTGGACTTCAAGCCCTGAGGTTATGTATTTAAATCCCACTTCTGACACCATGTCACTATGAGCAAGTTGCCTGAGCTACAATTAGAAAAACAAATGAAATGTAACGTAACTAATCGTATCTCAAATGGTGTAAGTAAAAGATAAAGGCATCTTTCCAATCATATGAAAAATGTCAACTCTTGAAAGAGATTAAAACAAGACCAGAAAGGGATCTCACAAAATCTAACATACTTTTGAAACCAAATTCTCAGTTTTGACTCCATTTACCTCAGTTGCAAATGAGGTTTCATTTTCTCTAAAGTTATTTCTCCTAAATAATTTTAGAAGAAACCATCTGTGCCAGAGTTGATTCTTAAATGAAACATAAATGAGAATTTATGTAAAGTCTCACAAGCCATCAAAGATCAGCCTTTGAGCAGTAAAGTTTTCCTATGTGATATTGTGTTCTGGTAATGACCTCTTTCAGCATTTGATTTTAAATTTTATCTTGTCTATTCAGTTCCTGGTTACTTGAGTTCAATTTCCACTCCCAGTATTCTGACCTTTGCTTGTCTTGGCTACGACTATTTGCTTCTTAATCATCTCCCAGTTTCTGGTGCTCACAATAATCCTCAAACACTTTGTATGTTTACAATAAAATGAAAACTACCAATTTGTTTGCTCAGGAGAAATGAACTTTTACTGTATTGGCAGGATTACTAGAGGGAAGTGTGTGCTATGGAAAAATAATCTAAATTGAAGTCAAATTAACATGACAGCTAAGGGGAGCTCTTTACTTTTTTGGAGGAAAAAGTAAGAAGCTGTTTCTCTGCTGTTTCTCTTATTGGCATGTTTGATGGTTCTTACAGTTTTGACTGACGAGACACACAAAGTGAACGGGATAATTATTTTCACAAGTCACCACAATCTTAGCCTGTATTGTGACTTTTGCCTTATTAGTGTAATAATTATTTGGTTTACGCCGAATATTATACACTGTGAATGAACGTTTGCTCATACAATCAGCCTTGTTATTTTGACTCCCACAAATTGCCCTCAGCTGCTCTTCTGTAGCCTCTACAAAAGTATGTACAGGTCTGTTTTTAACTGGGATGCACCTTTTTAGCATCTCACTCTTGAAGTTGTCTTTAATGCCATAAACTGGCTGGAGCTGGTGCCGGTTCAGGAATCTCTCATATCCATTACTGTAGATCTCACAGCAGCACTTCACATATTGAGTTTTTTCATTCACCTCTGCAGTTTCTGGCCCATACACATACCGTCGTGTGGGGAACAAACAGCCTTTCTGAACGTTCACTTTTGAGATCTTTTCATTTCTCCAAACATGTTCGATTACCACATTTCTTTTTGTGACATAGAGCTCGTTTCCATTGTTATTGCTTCCAATGTAATAAGTTGCACACTCCCTCTGACATGAGCAGATGTTAAAGTAGAGCAGGAGCTGCAGTGCCATCAGCATCTTCATTCCACTCACAGTCCTCATGTTCCTGAAGTGAGACAACAAAGAGTATACGTTAAAATTTCACTGTGACAAATAGTGTGCGAAATATGGCAACCAGAGGGTCCTGTTAGTGTTTCACTGTTGACTGAAGACTGAACTCTTATTCTGGTATAGTGGAATAAATAATTAGCTCTACACAGTAGAATGTTATCACTTAGGGTATGAATATCTTAAATAGAGCAGTGTCATCATGCACAAATACAGAATCAGCAAGAAAAATCCAGCATCACTGTAAAGGTCTACACACACTGCTGTACTGGTCAGCAGAAGTCACCAACTCAGTTGCCAAAGGTGTCCTGATGCTCCCTTCAACAGCAATGAAGCTTTAGGATGGAAATTTTATCACTTGGGACATTTACATAGTTCTGTTTGAAATCTCTAAAATTAAATCCAACATTTAAGAGGGGAGAGCTTTGTTTTCTTTTATTTGTTTTAGAACGGAGTTAAGCCAAATGAAATGTCAATAATTTCACCTTGCCACAGACAAACACTGCAGCTCTATTGTGCTAAGGGCAGAAACAGATCATGTTCTTGAGAATTTGAATTTTATCTCATTTTGCAGTAAATTCATTAATGGACACTGAGTGATTTATGACACCATAACATATTTTAAACACTCCAAAGAGTTAATTGGGGGACCCCAAACCCCTTAGGTTTCGCATATTTTGCATGTTGGTGATGACCTGGGACCTCACGTATAAAACTAGCTTAGTCTTGGAAAGTTATGTAAGCTATTTCTTATACAAAAGTCGAGATTTATAAACACAAGCGTGTTGTAGAAATTGGCCTAAAGTTAAGGTTTCAACCATACGTAAGTCCTATGCAGATTTTTTTGGTATTGACATTTTAGTGACTCCTGGTGGCAGCATGGGTGGACTACAAAGGGAGAATCTGTCCATTATCCGACCCGCTATATCCTAACTACAGAGTTACGGGGGTCTGCTGGAGCCAAACCCAGCCAACACAGGGCGCAAGGCAGGAAACAAACTCCGGGCAGGGTGCCAGCCCACCGCAGGGCCCACACACCCAGACACTAAGCACAATTTAGAATCACCAATCCACCTAAACTGCATGTCTTTGGACTGTGGGAGGAAACCGGAGCACCCGGAGGAAACCCAAGCAGACACGGGGAGAACATGCAAACTCCACACAAGGAGGACCCGGGAAGAGAACCCAGGTCTCCTAACGGCAAGGCAGCAGCGCTACCAGTGTGCCACTGTGCCGCCCTGCAAAGGGAGAAGCAAAGGTTTATTCAATGCTGGAACTAATTTTTGCCTTTTCAGCAAGAGACACACTTTTACTTGCACCTTTGCTCACTTTACTGTTAGAGGTCAAATTAATCAGGAAATTGGAGCAATTAATGACTTTTATTTGATTTGTAGATTTTATCCCTTTATTACATAAGCATTAAGCATTTTACTACATATTTTACTGTTTGTATAATTTGCATGTGAATTAAATTTGATTTGATTTTTATATATATCTTGTGAAAGCATCAGACGTCAGACACCAGATAAAAATCCAATTATTATTTATTTTATAATAATAATGTACACCAAGCACCCTTCTCTCCACAATACTCATAAACAAATCAATAACCAATACAATAATCAATCCTCCACTCCCAGACGCGTTGCCACCCTTCCTCCCAGCTCAGCTCAATGTCTGGCTTTCCCAGAGTCCTTTTATATTCCCTGACCCGGAGGTATTTCTGTTCCTTTACCCACAAGTCCTTATTCCTTCCGGGTCAGGGTAAACAGTCCTTATCTTCAACCCAGAAACACGTTGTTCCTTCTAGTCATATGATCCTGACGTGCTTCCGGGTTATAGGGCACGAATGAGTCCTTGAGCCTCCCTGTAGCGTCCTCTGGTGGGCCCCACGGTGTCCAGCAGGGTCGGGAATAAAAACTCCATTGTCCATAATTCCCCGCTGGTCTTCAGGGCACTTCCATGCTACAGGTAGGGCTCCATCTAGCGGCATGGGGGTATTGGCCGGGATGAACGGCCGGCCATATCTCACAATCTGTATCTACAAGTTTGTTCAAGAGTGCTTGCCACAAAATACATTTTAGTGACAAAGATAAAAAAATTTAATATATTTTTTTAAAATTAGCTATGGAATTTTTAGAATTTAAAATATTTATGATTTATAAATTGTCTAAAGCAGAAAATAAAACTTCAGACTGGAATTTGTTACTCTTAACATATGCCATATTGCAATAAAAAGCAGTTAACTACAATTAAAATGGTAGCAGAAAGCAAGAATAATAACTAATAATTAAAAATAAAGGTATGCAGGTGAAGTCCAACACAGCATCAGACTGCTCTTCCAAAAATGAAATATATGTAAAATATACTTTTAAAAAATATATCTCTACTTATTTGAATATATTAAAATATATTACATATGCTCAAGGATAAATATTTCATAATATTTTGCAGTGTACTGGCATATGTTATTGCCATTTTTGTATATATACTGAAATATATTATTCAAAATATAAAAATATTTTTCTCAATATATTCATTTAATTTATTGTAAAACACGGTATATTACTGTATACTTTTAATGTAGAGAAAAGCCAAGCAAAATGACACCTTTTATTGGCTAACTAGAAAGATTACAATATGCAAGCTTTCGAGGCAACTCAGGCCCCTTCTTCAGGCAATGTTAGTTGTAGTATACAATATATTTTAGAGTATATAAATATTTCAATCTATTTAACATTTATGCATCATCTTTGCATATTGACTTATATTAAAAATAACAATTTGGCATAAAGGTGTCACCCAATAGATATTTATAAGATGTTTCTTATTTTGAGGTATGTCCTGCCTGAAATCTCACTATAAGAGCACACATTGTAAAGCCAATATTAACAGTGCAGTGAACAATAACGTTGAAACTTGTAATTTAATAACATTTGGACAGTGCTTGGCTTGTAAATGGTAATTAAAAGTAAAAAAAACATTGTATCTAAGGAGCTTTTTAATTTGTTTACATTCTTGCTTTGTATTCAGACATGCTGCATGAAAATCTTCAACTTTCCAAAATATTAAGCACTACGGTACAGAGTCAGAGATATCTTACTTACTCACTGCACTTGTCCACTTTCAGGATTGCACTGCAAATGTTGGCAGTTTTCTTCTGTGGTAAAATGAAAGTGGGTAATGTTTCTGTTGCAGGTTTTAAGGAGATATTTGTGAAGATCAAGTTCAATAACTTTTTCCTTTTAAAGGCTTATCTTGATTGCAGAAAGACCACTTTTTGCTGAAAACTGAAATGATGGCTGCAAATTGCAGAAGCAGCTATTTATACTTATCTTCTCCTTACTTGGAAGAGGAAGTAGGTCTGCCAGCTAAAGCTTGGGCCCAATTGGGTCAATGCAACTGGACAATTATGTCAATGCAACACCAGCAAATGTACAACAGAATGATTAAAAAAAGAAAAGAATCAAGGTGTTGCAATGGGCCAGTCAAAGTCCAGTCCTCAACTCGATTGAATGGATTGTGACAGGACCTTAAGAGAGCTGTGCAGAAGCAAATGCCTGCAAACCTCAATGAACTGAAGCAGCATGGTAAAGAAGAGTGTGTCAAACTTCCTCTACAATGATGTTGAGAGAATGATAAGGTCCTGAAGAAAATGATTATTTCAAGTTCTTGCTGCTAAAGGTGCTTCTACAAGCTGTTGAATCATGGGGTGTGTTACTTAGTTTGTCACACATGGTTTCTCCATTTTGGCTTCTTTTTTTGTTAAATAAATAATGATGCAATCCTGCTGTGTTTTACTTTAGGTTAGATTTAAATCATTTTAGAACCTGGTAAGCACTAGATTGATACGTATAACCTTAGAACTGTAAGAAGATGGGCTTCCTTTTTCACATGACTGTATATATAAATAAATTTACTGTAACAGTTTGTAAAATGCATCTTCCTAGTATTTTCAAATATATTAAGACTTTCAAAAGAACAAAGGCAAGCACTCTACAAAGAACACTTTAAAAAAACATGGAGTAGGTGTGTGGCTATAATAATTCATTACATTTATATAGCGCTTTTCTCAGTACTCTAAGTGCTATCCACACAGGGAGGAACCAGGAAGCGAACCCACAATCTCCACAGTCTCCTTACTGCAAAGCAGCAGCACTACCACTGCGCCACCTGAATAAGCAAGAGCTTAATAAGAGCATGACAAATCTATGAGCTATAATGCTTATAGTACAATAATGAGTCTATAATTTGGTTGAAATGCTAGGACTGGCAGGAAATCTCCATTATTGGTACGTAAATCACACCATAGTTTAGCAGATAGGAGGCTCTAAGATCTAGTGCTAAGACAACCCAACAAAAAACTTAAAAACCGGTAGGCACCCCTTTATCTCTTGTTTTGGTCACGTCCGAAGCATATCTGTAAGGTATATAAACCCCTGGGTCTGGTTAGTTGTGGTACGCAGCAATTTCAACGTCTATCTATGTGCTTCAATTTGTCTTGATCCAACCATGGAAATCACTCGTCTTGTAAGTGTCTTTTAAAGCTTTATTGTTTAATGTACACTGTCTGCTATGTATTGCTTTGTAAATCACTATTTATTATCTTTGGTTGTACACCTGTATATACCTGTATGTTTCTTTTGTATATATTTCAGTTTACAACGAGATACGTCCAGTAAAAGCCTTCTAGAAAGTTCACCCCTTGTCGTTTTTATGTGGATGTACTGAGTTGTTTTAAGCTCTCCTGCGCGCCACGTTGCACGGAGGTGAGGCAGAAAAATATATTTTCTGATTTTTATTGTGTACAGTCTATGTTTTTTCTTTATTTAATGTTACTATTTCACTTTATCCAATGCTATTTTCGATTTTCAAGGGCACAGCCATTTTGTTGCACCTTGTTTTTGTTACCATAGTGGTTGGTTGGCACACGACTGATGACATATGACAGCATGACATTTCCTGTATTAAATGTGGTAAAACTCTTCACTCAGCATTCAAAAAACTGCATACATTCTAAATGCTACCTTGTTGTTATTTTTGCCTTTTGTTCTTTCTTTGTTTGGTGTTTTGGTTCTTGTTTTGGTGTTGGTGACTCAATTTCTTGACGTCCCATTAACAGCCTTGTTATGTCTTCTTGAGTCAGACAAATAATCCAAGGTCTTTGAGCTTTTGAGATCAAGAAACTAGAAAAAAGTAACTTTGTATTATCCGAGGTAAGTGGACAACTTTTGCAATTGACTATGCCAAGTGTTTTTATCCTTATCTACTAACTACACAGATTTTGCATGTTCTTCTCATGTCAACAGGCCTTTTCTCTAAGTACTTCATTTTTCTACCACATCCTAAAATCATGAAGATGATTTAACTGGCCATTTGTGACCGACTGTGGGTGTGTAAGTGAATACATCCAATGATAGACTCGCACCCTACCTGAGGTTTAAAGATGCTGAGAGAGCAGCACTCACTTTAACCCTGACACTGGATTAAGTGTCTTCAAACAAGAATGGAAGAAAGGCTATAGAAGGGTACTGATCCATTTGTATTTCAAGTGAATTACATTATAAACTGAATTTAGTTTATAAACTAATTAGCTTTAGTTTAATTTTAAATGTTCTAGAAACTAATTGATACGTATTATTGGCAGTATTATCTGTAGGTATTTAAAAATGCATAAATAGTCCAAGCTCACTCGCCAGATACACTGAACAGTTATTAGATAAAAGGAAAAAAAAAACTGCTAGAAAAACGTCATATGATTGGGTTAGTGTGCCTACATTTAAATAAAAAAGAAGTTAAACCTTTAATTCAGAACATTTATTTGACAATGATTTGAGTGGATACTTATTATTCCTGAAGGTTTATGTTTACCTTCAACCACAGTCAGCTTCTGGCACTGTAAATCTAAAATGCCAATGAGTAGAATTTCTGCTGATCCTTTAAGATCATTGTACATGTTCTTAGCAGGAATGCATGGATTTTTTTCCATACAAATGTGTCATTTTGGGAGATGGGGATGCCCAGAAACCCGCCCTGCCAGCACTGTGCATAGAGCTGGAAACACCCATTGAAGGGCACACAAACCCAGACCCACTCACTTACTTGCTGGAGTCACCATTTGGAGTCACCAGTAAATTTAAGCTGCATATCTTTGTGAATGGAAGCAGTAAACTGGAGAAACGAGTGGAACCCTGACTGAAGCCCAAGGAGAACATGCAAAGTGAAGACAGATCAACAACATCAAGCAGAACATTGGCAACCAGGATGCTCGACTGGGAAGCTAATCAGAACCCCACCACAGTCTCTCTTGTAGTGACACTTCTTCATCCTTCTAAACAAAATGTCCTTGGTTCTGACTATTTTTTTTTTCCATTATTCCAGATAAATCACATTACATGTTTCTCTTATGTCATATATTTTATATATTTTTAAATAAAACTGTAAAAAATCTTCTTTAAAAGTGGGAATTGCCCCTCTCTTAAGTGGCCCCTTAGTTCAGATGTTCTTTATCTCACCAGTCAGACGTCAACTTTCATCTTTGACACCCTGGACTCGCTTCACATTGCTGCTAAAGACACAAAGACGACATGTCTGACAGACAAAAGAACCCAAACTCAGAATGTTTAATCACAACTTCTTTTTATAGAATTCTAAATGTAACCAAAATGTCATTTTGTCCTTGATTTAGTTTGAAATGAGCTGTGAAGGAATGTACAGGTTCACAAGTGACATTTGCAGTTCAGAGTCTATAAACAATGACAGTCAAACTGAAGTGGGCCTTGAGTGGGCTGGACTGAGACAGTCACACATAGAAATGTCACACATGACTACTGAGTTATAAATGGGGTGTCAGCACTGATAAACTCAGCCCTGGCACTTGAAGGACAGTAATGGTTTAATTGAACTAATGAATGGCAGACATTTTAGGTTTGTGAACTGAATAATGAAGCACTGCTGTCAGCCCCAGAAGTTATCAATGGGACAATCATCTAAAAGTGAAATATGAAATGGAGACAGGAATATACAGGCTTGTGTGAAAGGTGGGAGTTAATTCAGGGTCTGCTTTGGATTATTACTTTATATGTATACAATACAATAATAATAATAATAATAAATTTTATTTATATTGCAAGAACATTTACCACCCCTTGTTGTGAATCACTTAATCCAGTTTCAGAGTAAAGCAGGCCGGAACTCATTATGTCAGTGACCATCACGGATAAGGCACCAGTACACTGTGATGAACTTTCACTCATACACTTGTGGTCAGTCAAGCTGGGCCAGTTCAGAGTGACCAATACATTTAACACACATGATTATGGGATGTGGGAGGGAAGCCAAAGTAAGCAGGAAAAAACTCCACAGAAAACTGTGAGTTGGTCAGCAAGGGATTTGAACTGAGGCTAATGGAACTGTGAGGAAACCGCACTCTACACTAAGCTACACTTTTAAAAAGATTCAAGATACCGATACTCAGTTAAGAGTCAGAATCAGTTGCTGAGTATTTCAGTGACCACCATGAAGAAATCCAAATTTTAAAGAATGAAAGTTCAAAAAAAGAAAAATCTTTTAAAATAGCAAATCACACAGAAACTTTACTGATAGACTCCTTCAACCAAACAGCAGTAAGGAACCTCCATTTAACTAACAAACAAGCACCTTACATAAATGTGTCTACAAGGATGATCTCAAATCATCTTGTCAAGGTATTTAAAATCATCAGGCTTGTCAGCTAATTTCTGGGCTTTCAGGTTTGGTGAGCCAAAGTGTAAATCCGTCTTCTCTGAGTTGGTCACATCCAATGACTTTTCAAAGTGTAAATGAGACTTCTGACAGGGGCAATCAAGCAGTAGATGGTACTCCTCACCAGAACAGTCCTTGTCCTTTGTCATTTCACAGCTGTGCTCTTTTGACAAATCCATTTGTTTATTGTGGCACACTGGGAAGCTTTGAGGCCGACAATTGTCATCATCGCACAGCTTCGGGATGGCTCACTGATGTCCAAATTGAAACTATGAAGAGAGAAAAGAGTGAGCATGAGACACCTGGGAGGTGACACAACAGGACTGTGTGATAACAAGACTGAGAACAAGAAGACCACCTGTGTGAGTCCAATGGGATCCCACCCACCCAGTGCCAGTGTGGCCCAGTGTCATCTTTGTTCAGTCCAATCCAGTAGCTTCCTCCACCCATTGCCTGACTGAAGTTCTGTGTAACTTTGTCCTGCAGGAGAAATAGTGGCGTCACATTATAATGGACTAAAAAGATGATATTGAACATCCCGCTGTCAGATTGAATAAAAGTGACTAGAGATGACATGTGTCACACTGGAAAGTCATAGTGAGTTTACTGAGAAGCATCAATCTCAACACTGTTAAACCATGAGGACACATAAACATCACTCTTTGTGTCACTTTTTATTAGTCAATGACTGGTCTGCTGGAGATATTTATAATTGAGATATCATTGAAGAGGCTTTTAAAAAATAAATATTATAGTTTGCTGTGAGGGCTCTGGTGAACTGATGTGAAGGAAATGAAAACCCCTCTGTGCTTTATGGACTGTGCACAGCCTGCCATTCAAGATTAAATGCTAATCCTTAATTGGAATTCTACTGACCACTCGTATGGTGACCACAAACTGCTGGCCATACTGGATGTTTTCACTATTGATGGCTTTTCATAGCTGATATATTCATCAACCAACACATACTGATTAAGGCAAACGGGGCAGCTAAAGATAAAAGATGTTTTGTGGAGGACATAAGCAGGAGATGTTTTTAACTGCCTGTTTTTGTGTCTCATTTTATCCTAAATGCATCAACCCCATTCTTACACACCAGCTTAGAAATCAGACATCATGTCTGCTCCTTACCAGATCTTCTTTATCCTTAAATACAGCGAGGCTCGCCCGATTCTCTTCACAGAAGAGTCTGGCGCTCTTCCAAGCTTTCTTGTCACTCGAGAAATAGTAAGAGTTGACACCCAAAGCTGAGAAAGTGATCTTATTTACTGATTCTGCAATGATAAAACCAGATGACAGAGTTAGGTTCTCTGTGTAACACTCACTTCTCTCTACAGTCTGGGGCATTCAAAAAGTTTCTGCACTTTTTTTAACTCTAATTTATTAAGAATTAATTTTTTTAACATTTTATTGAATTTATTAAAATCGAATAACATTCCATACAAGCAAGTCAAATTTTACAAAACTAGGTTTGAATCAAATCTACTCCCACCCATGAGAAAGAGAGCTAGGCCAACAGAGTAAAACATTTATAGTAAGAAAAATAAATAAATAAAAGAATAAAAAAGGAAAGAGAATCAGCTTTCTCAATTTAAATGCCGTTTCTAAAATGTTATTGATTAGGGGGTTATACGAGGGACATTCAAAACGTTTCCACACTTTTTTTTTACTCTAATTTATTAAGAATTTCAAAAACAAATTACATCACTATTCTACATAGACACCTTCGTTTGCAATGCAATTTTCCCAGCATTGTACTAGCTTTTTAACGCCCAATTACTTCTCCTCCTGACTTCTGTTTCCAACGATAATATAAAAATACGGAAACTTTTTGAACGTCCCTCATAGTTTTAATTCCAAGTGACACTCATACACTTCTGTTGGTGCAACGCCAGACAGTTGTCAGCTATTTCAGTGTACAATGGCAGAAACCAAAAGAAAGAGAGCCAGTCTCAGGTCTGTACATTCATGAAATTATTTTAACTATTTATACTTTTAGACAGTAAACTCAAGACACAAATTCAACTAGACCACCGAAAACTGAATCCTTGTGCCTCAGTCATATGCTTCACCTGATTATTTGTTATGTCTTTTCTCATAAATCTTACTTCACAATTAAAATTCAGTTGTTATGTCAGATTTAGGCCACTATCCCAGTATCCATTTGCACAGATAACAGGCTGACTCTTTCCATAACCTACTGTTATTCTTTAGACAGATGGCCACCTGCTGATGTTATGACCTTCAACTATCAAAGGTATTAGTGTATAAATACTATTATAAGAAAATCTGAGCAATCTTTAGCAGACCATTCTTTCTGCTTTTTTTGTTTCACAATGTGGTATTTAATCCAGTTAGGTGTTAGTTAGAGTAGGCAGGAGCTCACACTAACTGTGCTGAGTCAGGGTATGAAGAAGGTTCTTGTAGGCTCAAGACAAGGCAGCCATTTTAGATTCCTAGCAGGCCTTTTACAACTCCAGCTCTGTTTACTATAAACTGGTTACACAGCAGAACATTTTCCATAAATGTATTTATATTGTTTTATGATCACATCAGTCACAGCAAATTTTTCAATTGTTATTTTAGTTTTTATCTGCATAAAGAAATTATTTTTCCATTATTTATGAGTATAGTGCACTAAGGCTGTGTTTATAGTCTCAGTAACGTTTTACGTACTTTAAGCCAATAGGACCCCCATAAAACACAGTATAAAGGCCAAGGCTTCTGTGTCATGCAACTGCCAGCCTATCTGATATTCCTCATCACTCATATAGCTTCCCATCCATCATTTATCAATCTATCAACATGATAATCTGTTTGCTCCTATACTGGTCCTAGAAATTGTCCTTTTGCCCATTATCTAGACTCACATTAACCTGATCATTGTCATTCAGGTGTCTATATTTGTAACCTACAAAATGGTTAATGAACAAATGCATAAACAAATTAATTTTGCAATGAAGTTAGTGTACCCTGGCACTAGTGCCCAATACTGGTCATAAAGCTTTATCAGAAGCCAATAACAGGCTAATTTATATACGATAAGATGAATTCAAGAGACAGATGGTGTGACTCAGACAATTCCAAACCAGACAAGCAGGCAGAAGGTGTGGGGAGCAGATCAGATTAACTTGACTCCTTACCCTGAACAACATGGCTGAGCTAGAAAGAATTACAGGGTATTCATTTGCAGGGAGCATGGGAAAAGAGAGGCACTTCTGGGAAACGGGATACAATTCAGCTAAAGCCATTTTGCAAAATCGACCAGAAAAGTGCGTACACAAAGGGGGAGGCTGCCTTGAAAATGCGCATGGCTTTACGCCAAGTTTAATTTTTATACATCTTGAAGTGTGCATGGAAATGGGTGTATGCAACATTTTTGTGTATACACAACGTTTATACATGAGTGCCCCTGGAGTGGACAAAGATGCTCAGTAAGGTAACACAAGTCAGAACATGCAGAGCCTTGTAAATCAAAAGTAAAATTCTTAACTGAATTCTGCATCTCAAAGGAAACAATTGGAGAGTGTCCAAAGCTGGTCTAATACAGTGCCTTTTCTTAGTATCAGTGAGCATCTATAGGCAAAGTTTTTAAGTGTGCCACTGTGATCTGTGAAAGTTATTCATACACACATTATTTTATTTACAATGAAAATTCAACTGACAGGGAGAATCTGACGTGATGTGCCATGTTTAGCTGGGGTCTTCAAGATCAACAGCTATTTCAAGGTTCCCCAAGCAACCTCTGTAGTATTTCCTTATCATGCTTGTAAGCAAACACATTGTTCCCATGTTTGGAGGTTGCATGTTCAAAGAGAAGGTATAAAAATCAGACAACTGATGGATGGAAGACATCGCACCTTCCTATTCCTAGGACTAAAATTCTTTCCCACACTCTGTCTCGAAGTTGGACAAGAGCCAATCGGTGGTAACTCCAACTGCATCTGCTTTGACCAAGTACTACTCTCTTTTGACTGTTAGTTTATTGTGCATGTTAAACCGATATTAAACAGAACCTAAAGTATAATCTTCCTTTAGTGTTACTGATTCTGTTTAGAATCACAGCTGTACTCCTAGGGAAGGATATAAGATATATCTTTATGTATATTATTGAGTTAGTAAAGGCTGCAATCTCTAATGAGCCTCTTACCAGAGAGCATGCGCCCCCGGCTGGACTCAGCATCCTACCAGTTGTATTCTGTACTCATTGTAGCTGAGATAACACAGAATTATTAGCAATCAAGTGTATTGATATAATCTAAGTATGAGGTAATAGAGACATAAATAGTTTAAAAGTCTCTAAGTTTTTCATAAAGTGTTTATGTCCATCAAAAAGATAAAGATTTAAGCTTGGAAATTAACTTGAAATGATAATAGCTGATCCTGGTAAAAGGTAAAATACTCAGGTCGGAGAAAATGAGTTTCAAGAAAAAAGATGACAGAAATTTTCAAAAGGAACAAATGAAAAACTGAAGAGGAAGACTAACAGTGAGAGGGTTTTGTTCAAAACAGGCCTAATTTTGCAACACTTTGAGAAGCTGTTTTTAAATAATGAGGTTAAAATCCCTTGATTTCTCAACTGCAATAATGTTCCAAAAAATATAGTCAATTGAATATACTAATATTCAGAGAAATGTAAGGCAAAATGTAAAAACTTTTAAATATTTGCCCAACTTTTTAGTCAAATAAAACTAGAACCATTTATTATTGCAATGACGTATATGTGAAAGCCGCATCCTTCATTTCAGACAAAGCTTTACACAATTAGGAGTTAGTTGGGTTGGTGGTATTGTGTTGAGCTGCTCACATTTGATCGACTTGGACTTATTTTATTTTTTTATTTTATTTTTTAAGATCTTGTAACCCAAGGTACAGAAGATAATTAATACATTTCTATATAAAAAATAATATCCTGACAAACACGTAACACAATACAAAGTTCTAGAGAGCCAGAGGCTATACCTGATAAATAAATAAAAATATATATACAGTATACTACATAAATAAATAGGAGGAATTACTGCACCTTTTTGGTTATATGATGTAACCTGACCCCTATTTTCAGGCTCGGTGAGTTCAGACACAGAGTTGGAAAAAGCCGTGTTACCTGGAGCTGAAATTAATTGTGAGGAATGCATGGGTGGAGGGAAGAAAATTAGAAGAACAATTTAGTCATATGTAAAGTACTGTAGTGTGCAAACCAAAGAACACTGTGCTCAAACACTTCAATGTGTTATTGAGATTATTCATGTCAGTGCCATATCAGTAGAATCTTTTACTTGTGTTAATTCATTTTACTTCTTTGATGCTGAGAAATGTCATTATTCTGAAGCTTAACAATCAGTTTGTTTAGTCTAATTTACACGTAATGTTGGCTACATTCTGCATTTATTAAACAGGCATACTTATTATTAATTTGCATATTAAAACACTCAACAGTAATTAGCCCTTAACATCTGAAACACATGCTATAACCCCCTTGTCAGATATTTAGCCTAATAGTGTCTTGTATCTTTTTCTCTTTTTCTAATCTCAAAATTTTAAAACCAATTGTGTTCAATGAAGCACATGCCTACAGATTTTGGTCAAAGAAAGGCATTTTACTGACTGTTATAGCAGGCGGTCTGTTTGGTAGACAAGACAGGAGCAACATGGGAAAAGAGAGGTGCCTGCTAGGAAATGGGAGCTAAAAGAAAATGACATCTAAGGGAAACAAAATTAGTGAGTAAACATTGAAAAAAGGAAGGAAATGTGGGGCAAAAGAGAGGAAGAGTAAAAGAAAGAGGAAAGGCTGCTGTGTTCAATAGCACATAGTTATGGAAACTACTGGGGAGTTTATTAGGTATGAAGGAAGATGTTCCCTTATTTCTGAACTGCATAAATGTTATAAAAAAATTTACGTTTTTTGAATTCTGGAACAATAAGATTAAATTTGACATTCCTTGCATGTCCACTAACAACTTTTCTGTCTTTCCAGAAGGTCTGAGTGTGACTTGTCTTTATATTATTAATGATGCTTCTGAAAGCTGAGCACCAACAGGCTAACTTGACTGCTAATGTGTCCACCTCGTGTTATCTCCTCTATTGTTGTGGAATGAACTGCAAAAAAATGTAAATGACTTACTACTGTAAGTCTTTGGCATGCGAAGATTTTCTAGGCCATTATAATGTTTAAAAATGAAAGACACAATCTCACGTCACAGCCAGTTGTCCTTCAGAATCTTACGATATCTCCATGGGTGGCTTAAGCTAATAAACATGACATGTTTGTCAAATAAAGAGTTGCACTTGAAATCAAAAGGATGATTTCTGATTTACAGATAACCAACATGGAAACGACTGATCAGTGTGTGAAGTCAGCATCCGTACATTCAGGAAGAGCTTCAGGAATGAAGTGTTAGACTGGAAGGTATGGAGCTCAAACATACAGTCATATGAAAAAGTCTTGAAACCCCTCTCAGCCTGCATAATAATTTACTCTTCTTTCAACAAAAAAGATAACAGTGGTATGTCTTTCTTTTCCTAGGAACATCGGAGTACTGAGGTGTTTTCCGAACAAAGATTTTTAGTGAAGCAGTATTTAGTTAAAACTGGCTGTGCAAAAATTTAGATACCCTTGTAATTTTGCTTATTTGAATGCCTGTCACTGCTCAATACTGATTACTTGCAACACCAAATTGGTGGGATTAGCTTGTTAAGCCTTGAACTTCATAGACAGGTGTGTCCAATCATGAGAAAAGGTATTTAAAGTGGTCAATTGCAAGATGTGCTTCCCTTTGACTCTCCTCTGAAGAGTGACAGCATGGGATCCTCAAAGCAACTCTCAAAAGATCTGAAAACAAAGATTGTTGAGTCTCCTGGTTTAGGGGAAGGCTACAAAAAGCTATCTCAGAGGTTTAAACTGTCAGTTTCAACTGTAAGGAATGGAATCAAGAAATGGAAGGCCACAGGCACAGTTGCTGTTAAACCTAGCAGGTCTAGCAGGCCAAGAAAAATACAGGAGCGGCATATGAGCAGGATTTTGAGAATGGTTACAGATAACCCACAGATCACCTCCAAAGACCTGCAAGAACATCGTGCTGCAGATGGTGGATCTGTACATCGTTCTACAGTATTATTCAGCGCAATTTGCACAAAGAGCATCTGTGTGGCAGGGTGATGAGAAAGAAGCCCTTTCTGTACTCACACCACAAACAGAGATGCTTGTTGTACGTAAATGCTTATTTAGACAAGCCAGATTCATTTTGGAACAAAGTGCTTTGGACTGATGAGACAAAAATTGGGTTATTTGGTCATAACAAAAAGCGCTTTGCATGGTGGAAGAAGAACACCGCATTCCAAGAAAAACACCTGCTACCTGCTGTCAAATGTGGTGGAGGTTCCATCATGCTGTGGGGCTGTGTGGCTAGTTCAGGGACTGGGGCCCTTGTTAAAGTTGAGGGTCAGATGAATTCAACCCAATATCAACAAATTCTACAGGAAAATGTTCAAGCATCAGTCACAAAGTTGAAGTTACGCAGGGAGTTGGATATTCCAACAAGACAATGACCCAAAACACAGTTCGAAATCTACAAAGACATTCATGCAGTGTGAGAAGTACAATGTTCTGGAATGGCCGTAACAGTCCCCTGACTTGAATATCATCAAAAATCTATGGGCTGATTTGAAGCAAGCTGTCCATGCTCGGCAGCCATCAAATTTAACTGAACTGGAGAGATTTTGTATGAATAATGGTCAACAATACCTCCATCCAGAAATCAGACACTCATCAGAGGCTATAGGAGGACAGCATCTAGAGGCTGTTAGATTTGCAAAAGGAGGCTCAACTAAGTATTGATGTCATATCTCTGTTTGAGTGCCCAAATTTATGCACCTGTCTAATTTTGTTATGATACATATTGCATATTTTCTGTTACTCCAATAAACTTAATGTCACTGCTGAAATACTACTGTTTCCATAAGGCATGTCATATATTAACAGATAGTTGCTACTTTGAAAGCTCAGCCAATTATAAAAAAAAATCCAAAGAATTAAGTAGGGTTCCCAAACTTTTTCATATGACTGTATATCCAAAGTTCAGATTCAATGGGTTTTGGCGAAGACTTTCTTTCTTAGTGTAGAAAGAAAGAAAGAAAGAAAGAAAGAAAGAAAGAAAGAAAGAAAGAAAGAAAGAAAGAAAGAAAGAAAGAAAGAAACATTAATTCTTAAGTAAAATGAATGTACCTGTTGTGTTCCATGAATTAGTAGAATATTCCATGCCATCACTTTTTTTGTCTAAAATAAAAAAATAACATATCTTCAGTCAGTAACACCGACTTACTCTTTACAGTCTTGATTGTGCAAAAGTAAATTTAACTTAATACATAACACATTAAAAAAAATGTTCAGTTATATCTTATAAACTGTAGCATGCAGAGCAGATAACATTGTACTCAATTCAGTCATCAGTGAGTTTAACAATATGAGAAATTTGTATTCATTTGTATCACTACTGAACAACAGAAAATAAAAAAGACAATGTACACTGTATTAACTGTCAGTACAAGGATGTTAAGGTACTTGTCTGAGCTAATGGACATGTCCAACTTTGTCTTGTGGTACATTAATAATCCAAGATAATGTAAGTTGAAATGTGAAAGAGGCAGTAGACAAAATGGAAATTGTGTGTGCACAGAGAGGTTTGCTTTTCCCATATCTGATGCTAAGTGAAATCACTTGCACTACTCACAACACGGTTCTGGGGCTGTGGGGTAAAAAGGTTTATTCCTTCTTTAAAATTAAGCCTTCCTTACAAATGTTAGTAATGTTATACTAACCCCATCTTTCTCTTCTGTTCCTTTTCTGGTTTTCTATGGTGGCGATCTGCCCCACCACCACCCGATTAAAGCACCCTTATGTCCCTACATTGATGGATTATAGGTCAGAAGTCCACATGACCGTCATCATCATCATTCTTCCGTGTGAACCCTGAATACAATGAGGCCTGATTAAGGTCATTTATGTTAGGTAGCATTCCTAGAGGGGGCTGGGTGGTCTCATGGAATCGGAACCCCTGCAGATTTTATTTTTTTTCTTCAGCTTGTTTTTTCTGTCCTCCCTGGCCTTCAGACCTTACTTTTATTCTATGTTAATTGGTATTGCCTAATTTTATTTCTTATATATATATTGTCTTTTTTCTCTTTCTTCATCCTGTAAAGCACTTTGAGCTACATCATTTGTATGAAAGTGTGCTATATGAATAAATGTCGTTGTTGTTATTGTTGTTATCATTAAACTTCCTCTCACACTGCATCTTTATGACGGCCATCAAGCCATCATAATTATTTGGAACTGGAGAGGTACCATCTCGGTGCTTTTTCTCTCAATTTTATCTCCACTGGTATTTCTGTTGGTGTCCATGTCAGTGTAGAAAAAGAGTCAGTTGATGACACCCTTGCATATACTAAACAAAGTGTCTGAAAAATTTACATATAACTACAGAAACAGTCAAAGTTTTCCTCTCTGCTACTCATAATAACATATTCTTTTGTCAATAAATTCAAAGTTCATCTGTACTAGCACACTACAGGGTTCGTGGACAGAGATTCTTCCATAAGACTGAGAGTAGGAGAGAGACCATTGGAAACTAAGAACTAGCGCTGTTTGCTAAAAGCAATCATCCTATGCCTGCCCATATTTCTGACCTTTCTCCCCAAGAGTCAACCTCCATTTACATGGACTGGTATGTATATGTGTGTCCCACTCTTGTCACTCTTGTAAGCATTGCTTACCCAAAAAATAGTCAGTCCATACAGCTGCTCCATATGCTTATGTGGCCTTAGCTGTCTACAAGGTGCTGACCTGCAAACATAACCCAGAGGTTAGTTTCCAGGAGAGGGTCTCATTATCCTTATGGCAGGCATGACTTGCTTAGAGGTATGTAGAACCAACAAGACAGGTGTATATTTCTAGACTGAAAATGTCTGGCCAATACTGTTGGACCCATTAGTCATAAGTAATCTGAGCAGGACCTCACGTGTCAATATAGAATATCTCCAAGGTCACAATGTGAAGTGGTAAGCACCCATCATTTGTGAACTAATAACAGGAACTGTTAAGAACTGTCAGAAGTAGTTACATAGTTTGGGGGAGGAACGATCTCCTCAATCTGTCAGTGGAGCAGGATAGTGACAGCAGTCTGTCGCTGAAGCTGCTCTTCTGTCTGGAGATGATACTATTTAGTGGATGCAGTGGATTCTCCATAATTGATAGGACCCTGCTGAGCGCCCGTCTCTCTGCCACAGATGTTAAACTGTCCAGCTCCATGCCAACAATAGAGCCTGCCTTCCTCACCAGTTTGTCCAGGCGTGAGGCGTCTTTCTTCTTAATGCTGCCTCCCCAGCACACCACCGCGTAGAAGAGGGCGCTCGCCACAACCATCTGATAGAACATCTATTGCATCTTATTGCAGATGTTGAAGGATGCCAGCCTTCTAAGGAAGTATAGTCGGCTCTGTCCTTTCTTGCACAGAGCATCAGTATTGGCAGTCCAGTCTAATTTATCATCCAGCTGCACTCCCAGATATTTAATAATAATAGTAATGAACATTGGAGGATAAAAGAAAATGTTTAAACTTACCCATTACAAGCAGACAGACCACAGTGATTGCTAGGCCAAGAGTTATGAGTATGATGAGTGTAATGATCCTGCAACATAATGAACAAGTTTTGTGTCCTACAGAGAAAAAATAGAGCATTTAGTATTTAGTAATATCAAGTGGATGGTGGTTGCATCACCAATTGAGTGATCAGTGCTGGTTACACTTTGTACAATACAGCCTTCACACATTTATACAACTGGGAATGTTAGTCATCAGACACCAGAAAAGTCTGATTCAATTACTTTCACTAAATCATAAAATCAAACCTGAGTAGCATAGCAGTCAGAGATTAAGCATAAAGTTGCAGTCAAACCCAAAAGACAAGCAGCTTAAAAACACATCAATGTCAAATCCAAAAATGCAGATCCTCAGACAAAGTGCTCCTAGATTGTTGTTAAGCACTGTGAGCCTTTTAACCATTCTATGTTTTTCAAACAATGAAAGAACATGGAAAGAAAACAACTTTTATTTATGTATGTATGTATGTACAGTATATATGTATTGTAATAATACAAAAGACAAAGCATAAAGGTTTGGGGTTTTTAGCCCCGTATACTGCAAGGAAAAAATCAAGGTCAAACTTTTCCAACGAAAACATCAGACATACAAGGATGGGTGGACGGACATTATAAAGAGGCGGACCAGAAATTAAGAATGTGGAATGCTGGGAAGGCGTGGTGGTGGATGGGTATAGCACTGGGTATCATTTCTGGACAGTTTAGAGTCACCATTTAAACCTGACCAGCAGTTTTTGGAGATGTGGGAGAAAAACAAGAGAATCCTGAGGAAAATAATAAAAATGGTATGCATGAGTTCACAGGTAGGCCTGAGTGGATGTGCATAGCTATGATGCAAGCTTCAGAGCCATATGACATTTGACATCAGAACTTCATCCTTTCCCACTTCTATGTGGGGTTGATGTGCTTGATCAACCTTTCCCATACAGCTCGGTCCTGCACCTCTTCACCTGTTAAGCCCTTTTCCTTCAGATCTTCTTTAATGTATTCATCCACCTCTTCTTTGGCCTCCCTCACTTCTCTTCCCCTGTACTTCCTTTCCCAATCACTCTTTTGGCCACACATTCCTTGTCTTTCCCCATCACAAGTCCATACAACTTCAACCTGCTTTCCTTTACTTTCTTAGATATCGCTCCCACTTTTGATGTAGAAAGTGTAGAGGTCCTTGCTTTCAATGACTTTGGCACATCTGCTCCCACAGGACATGACCAAATTCTTGAAAAGCTCTAGTTTGATTTTGTTCCAATCATCTTCCAGCTTCTTCCATAATTCGGAAACCGTATCGGGTTTCTTTGCCAAAACATTGTTGCAGATTATCTTCCCAAGATTCTCAATCAGGTTCAGATGTGGCCATTTCATTACTTTGGTATTCTCTTCTTCAAAAATTGCTTTATCCACTTTGCAGTGTGGCATGGGACATTGTCATGTCCAAATATGGCTGGCTGATTGGGTGATGCTGTCAGGAATTGAACCACATGTTGCTGAAGGAGTTTCTGATATAACATTAGCATTCACCTTGTTATGTAACTGTGTGAGAAGAACAACTCCTGCTGAAGAGAACATCCTCCACACCACAATGCTTCCTCCTCCAAAGTTTACTGACTTCTTCACACACTTTGAGTTCAGTCTGGTGACAAACATAATGTTTCCCATTTGAAGCAACTAAATTAAACTTGCTTTCATCACTAAAATGAACTTTGGACCAGTTCTACTTAGGTCCACACAACATGCTCCTCAGCAAAGGCTAGTCTAGCTTTTTATTCTACTTGGTGATGAGAGGCTTGGTTATTGTAGAGTGGGCCTTCATCCCCAATTCTTTCAAACGACGAGACACCGTATGTACAGACAAATTCTTGGCTTGTTCAGCACTGAATTGGTGAGTAATTCCAGCTGCGGTGTTGAACTAACCCCCCACTGAGAGTCTCCATATCATCCTGTTTTCTCATGTACACATCTTACATGGGCAATCTTCCTTTTTTTGTGACTTGAGTGACTTTGTTTCTTTGTACAGCTTCAGTATTTGAGAAATTACACTCTTGGAATGACCAGCTTCTCTTCAAATGGCTTAGAGGGTCATCCCATCAATCTCCATCTGAACAACCTGACGTCACAGCATTTCAGTTATGCTAGAGAGGCTCACCATCTTGAAAAATGCCAGGCATTTGTAAACAATCGTGTAATAATTAGTCTAGGGCCTGTTTGTTCAGCAAGTGTAATAGGATGGGTAACCGAAGTTGATTACCACAAATGGAAAGACAAAATAAATATTAGATTTACAATCATAGATTACAATCGATAAAGCAATTAAACTTAAATAACTTAACTAAGAATATAAAGTATCACAGAGCAAAGTTTTTTTTTTCTTCATTATTTCGACAGATATTCATAGAAAAGATGCATTGTCAATCGCTTCTTAAATACATTGAGGGACAGCAGTACAGATGGAGGTGGGGAATTCATTCCACCAATTAGGAACTACAAAGGAAAAAACTCTGGATTGAGACTTGATGCCACATAGAGGTGGCATTACCAGACGTTGTTTCCTAGCAGACCTGAGTGGGCAAGAAAGAGTATAGGACTTCACTAGTGTCTCCATGTTCTCAGGTGCTGACTCATTGACTACTCTATAGACAAGAATCTTGGATTTGAAGTTAATGTGTGCTGCTACAAGGGGCCAATGTAGCAATCTGAAGAGGGGACTGACATTTGCCTGTCTCGGCTGGTTAAATACAAGACGGTCTGCTACATTCTGGATCATCTGCAACGGCTTGATAGCACATGCGGTTACTCCTGCCAGAAATGATCCAAATGCAACATGACCAAAGTCTGGACCAGAAGTTGTACAGCGTGTTCTGTCAGATAAGGTCTGATCTTGCGGATCTTGTACAGCGTGAACCTGCATGAATGAGAAACAGTAGAAATATGGTCAGAAAAAATTTGCTCATCTATCCCTACCCCAAGGTTGTGTTTTGACTTGGCAGGTGTTGACAACAGTGAGCTAGGCCGTACAGATATGGGGAGCTGGACAGACTGGCTGGCCAGGATCACAAGAAGCTCGTTTTTTGTCAGGTTGAGCTATAAATGATGGTTCTTTATCCAGTTTGAGATATCAGTAAGAAATGCAGAGACTCTAGTTGTTACCGTATTGTCCTCCGGAGGGAACAACATGTACAGCTATGTGTCATCAGCATAGCACTGATAAGAGAACCCATGGGATTGGATGATGGAGCCCAGCAAGGTGGTGTACAGAGAGAAGAGTAGAGGACCTTTTGACAGCTCCCCTCACAACAACACACTGTAGGATCTGCACGAGATATAGGACTCAAATCATCTGAGAGCAGGCCCAATGATGCTAATGTCAGAGAGGGTGGCAAGAAGGATTTTGTGGTTGATGATGTCAAAGGCAGAGGAGAGAATCAAGTCTGATAACATGTTGGTAGCTCTAGCCCAGTGTAGCTGGTTGATCATGGTAAGTAGAGCCATTTCGGTCAAGTGGTTCCTCTTGAAACCAGACTGGTTGGTATCAAGCAATTCGTTCTGTATAAGGAAGAGATCTGTTTAGAAACAGCATATTCAAGTGTTTTGGAAAGAAAAGAAAGGAGAGAGACAGGCCTGTAGCTGTTAACTTTGAATGGATCGAATGTTGTTTTTGGTCTATTGTTGTTTAAATTATTTTGTCTTGAGAAATAGTTTTTACTGATGAAATATAATTACATTATGTCTCATTTATTCATGTTGAAATAACTTTATTTGAATGAGCAGTGACCTTGTAAGATACAAAAATGTAATTTGTTCTCTAATTTTGATAGCTAGTGTAGATCAAGCAGAACTCTTTCAAATAAAAGGTGACTTACACACTCAAGGACACCATTTAGGACTGAAAATAGATGCAATGAGTTATGGGAATCTAAAACAAACTACTGAGATATGTAGTTGAACTAGAAAGTGTGGCAACCTTTAAGAAGAATCTGGATGAGAAATTGGAACAGGATAGCTATTAGCTAAATAAACTTGAATGACCTCCTCTCGTATGTCAGACTTCTTATGTTGTTATGTTCAATCAACTCGTTTAAATTAGTATTACTCTTTTTATGCTGCAAAGTAACAAAAAGTTCTCTAGTAGAAACAGGTGTATATTTTAATACTGTATTTAATTAAATCATCCTTTTCTATGTTTGTCTTTATCCTCCAGCCTCATCCATCTCTGTCTGTTGAAGTAGCAACCTTAGTTCTCAGGTCTCAGGCAAGTGGCTTTTTCTTATGTAATGGCTGACTATCTACAGCTCTGATTGCTTTGTGATTTTTTTGTATTCTGTTTTAGCGCATTTGCTTTTTTGCTCTCTGGATTTGTTTAAATAAATCATTTTTCCTTGCAATATCATGCCTGCTCCATCACTGGCCTGCTCCTATCTGCTATATAACTTTGATATGCTCACTCAGCAGTGCTTTACAGAGACTTCTGCGAATATGACCAGAATGTTCAGATGACCCTGCTGCACTCAGCTATGACCTGTGCAAGTTGAATTTGACTGCAGAAAGAGCAAATAATGAAGGATGCTGATGCTGCTTCTCTTTTGAGGACGAAATATCTTGCATGAGATGAATCTTCTGTTCTAGGAATCCAGATTCTTTTCTTGTTATAGGTAGCAAATGAATGGTCAGCAAAACTGTTCTTACTTATACAACAAGAAGTCCCTTATTAGCTGATGGGGAAGCTGTCTTCCTTCCTTTTTACATGCATGCTGAATCAGTAAAGCCATGAGCATAACCTGGAGGAATGAGCTGCAGTCTGTTGATAAAAATCAAATATTATGGGAAATGTCCAAGTCAGTAAACTTAGTTTGTGAGTAGTATTAAATATTCAGAGAGCTGTACAGTGATTGTTGTTACCCATCTCTGTTTGTCATTTGTAGACAGTGTAAGTGCCATGGAGGACAGACAGGCATCCCAACCAGGATGGACACTGAGTTCTAGCCTGGCCAGGATGCCATAATGAAAGGACTGCAGGAGTGGATGACATGATCCGGCCAGGACATCCTATTATCTTCATCCCAGCTGGGATCGAAATGTAATGAATGGACTGGATGAACATGGATACAGGGAGCAATTCATACACTCCCACGGAACGTGGGAGTGTCCCTCTAGGCTAATCCAATCAGGACACCCGCAGGGTTGCATGAGAGTTTGAGTATGGAAGTACAGCCCTGTCAGGGTCCTTGGATGCTGCCAGTGGGTGATGCCAGTGATTCCATGTGACTTAGAAGAACTCTTGACATGCAGTACTGTGACACATTTCACTTCATTTGACAGTGAAATGGGGCCCGCCACCTCACATTAAGAAGTCAATGTCAAGAGGCAGGAGGAAGGAAGGAATAATGGAAGAATTTCAAAAGATATTGTATTTGCTATTGATCTTTTGACAGGTGATTATTGGAAACGTGTGGCTGACAAATAAATATCTTTTATTTGAATCCAGAATTTTGCTAGGCATTACTTTGTCTGTGGTTTGGTACACCCTGGTGTGATGGTGCAGGTTGGCTCAACCAACCAGGTGCCAATGGGAGCCTCTTGAACCCGCCCCGCAGACTACTGGAAAATATACAGTAAAATCAAGCCTCGACTTATCCACAGGAGAACTTAAACGTGAGTATATATGGTAATCCATTAAAATGAGGTTAAAACATGGCAGGAAACTGTCCTTAAAAACCATGAGCTGGGGTGCAGTCCTTAAACACAGATGTCACCTTGACTTAAACCAATACAGGCTCTTGCAGCCAAGTAGGCACCTAATCTGCAGTTCAGCCCACCTTCAGTAATGTTCCTAGGCTTGGGCCACTTATAGCACTCTCTAGCTCCAGGTAGAACACTCCATCAAGCCTCTGACTCCCACTGCCAGACTTGCATACCTGTGGTTCATGGCACCACCTGCAGAGTGACTCTTCCAGCCTCTCACTCCCCTGCAGGCGCACTGCCTCTCTCAGTAGTGAGTCGCTACAACTGAGCAGCACTTCTGCCATTCCAGCTCCCAGGTCACTCAGCCCCCGAGCACCGGTCATACACCTCCTAGGGACTTTCCTCCCAGCTGTCTGGTCTTTCCACCTCTCATTCGCTTACTTGCACTGGATCTCTTTGCCTGCTGCCTTTTCTCTCTCTCCATTTTTTAACCTCCTTTCATTTTCTCTCCATCTCTCTCTTTCTTCCTGATCAGCCTTTTTCTTTTTTACTCCTTTTATTTTTTTTCCCTTTCTCATGCCAGCTCGTTCTTATAAGGATCCATAGGCACAGCATCCCAATCGTACACTGCAGGAAGTGGATGAAGCAATTGAGAAAGACCACACCTTTACGTGCAGGTGGGTCGCACCCCAAACACACTACCAACTTGCTGCAGCTGCGTGTGCATGCACACCCACAGAGATTGAGCAGGCCAATTAATTAATTACTTATTAGAAACGACCCTCTTTTATGAGCTACAGACCTGCTATGCCACACCTGGTAGTTTCAATGGGGTGGGTATTATAATAATTATGAACTGTTGCAGAGCCTTCTCTATTTTGTTTCTATTCTCTTGAGGCACTTGACTTTTTTCTTGCCAGTGAGAAAGACGTGAGATACGGAAATTCATGGATGAATTTAAGGATGAAAGATTTTTTGTCATCAAATTAGAATGCCCAGCAAAATTTTATTTAATACTGTAAAATGCCCAGGAGCGGGTGGGTGATGAGTTACCCAAGATCTTCAGAATGGTGACTGTGTCTGATTTTGTTATAGCTGACTATGGACAACCCAGAGGTTTATTTTCTCCAGGGTGCTGCTGACTGAAGTATTGTTTTACTCTCCTCTGTCGTCTGCTTGCCATAGTCCTGTGATAGTACTAATGGACAGATATTGTGAGGACCCTTTAAGATAACCAGTTTTAAATGACAATGTATTGGGTGATGTTTGAACTGATCTGTATTTTCATGAATGTGGAGTATGTGATTTGCAAAGGTTCTTTTTTGTTTTTACCTGTGAATGTATTAGTTTTCTTACTAGTACTCAGTGAAGGGTGCTACATAAAATACATTGAATTAATATCAGTTACTCAGATCTTCAGTTTCTCATACTTTTAAGAAGACACTGCATTTATATACTGCTTTTCAAGATGCTCAAAGTGCTTTACATAGAGAGGGGGGAGCCACTTCAACCATCACCAATGTACAGCATCTATCTGAATGATACAACAACAGCCATTTTGTGCCAGTATGCACACCACACATTAGCTAGTCAGGGAGAGACGATAATATGGTGGCCAGAATAGACAAGGTCATGGTGGGAATTTAACCAGGACATCATGAAACACCACACAGACTACAAAGAGTCAGGACTTCAGTTTTACATCTCATCCTAAGGAGAGCACCATTTTTACAGCACCGTGTCTCCATCACTGCACTTTAGAACATAGACTACAGGATAAGCATCCCCTGCTGGTCTCACCAACAACTCTTCCAGCAGCAAACCAAGCTTTTCCTAGACGGTCTGCCATCCAAGTGCTGGCCAGGCCCGAACATGCTTACCTATAAATGGATGACCTGTTTTAAAGGCAATGTTGCATGGTTGCTGGCTAGAAGTTTAAAATAACATCCACTCTGGGACTATTGATTATCCAAATTCTGCTCAGTATGGTGTTATGGCTTTATTTAACAAGTTGTTATTATTGTTTCTTTTTCAGTCAACTTTAACCAAGGTGGCTTACCAGAGCACAGACATAGGCTCAAAATATTTAGAAGAGGAGGACAAACGATCAAATTTGAAGCTCCATCAGCTGCATGTGTAATGAGAGATCTTATGCTGTCAATAGTATCAACAAAAATGTTTTATGAGTTGTCACTGGATTTAGTGACAGCAACAGGGTTGAGTATTGCATTTATCATATTTTAAATACTACTTTACAGCTATGTTAACAGTTTAACGGTATGCTGAAATTCAGTCAGTCAGTCTCTCAAATTTCTCAGAAAACACTTGACCCTTGTCTTTATTCATATCCTCTTTCCTGCAATTTGCTCATTAATCTGCAATTTTTGTTCATTATTTAGCCAAGGGTGAGATCTAGTATTAGGTCTTCTAAGTGTAGTTAAGTTGGTCAGCAGAGTTCAAAATATACCAACAATAGAATTAAATAGAGTGATCGGATCATTTACACCTAAAGAAAGAAGTGGAATCTTAATAGTACGGACAAAAGGAGTAGCTAAGAAAAATACAGAAAACTGACTTGTAGCCAAAGGGTTTACAGTGCCAGAATGGAAATAAGCTGCATGAGTTTTCAGAGTGAATTCCTGGAAGGGAAATATGCAGCACAATCGGTTGATAGTCACACAGACACATATTATTAACCAAAAATATTACTAACGGCTGCACGTAATGGGTCCATAACTTAAAAACCTGTCTCATATGTTTGGATGTGGCAGCACTTTGTGGTGGGCTCAGAGTAGGAGTTATATGTTAGTACAACAAGAGCTGAGCTAAACTCCTTATTACTTCAGAAAGATGAATTGAATTTCACGTTCACTGCAAAGCCCTGCCAACTTGTGGCCTTAGTATTACAATGATATAATGAAAAGACATCCATTTTAGTTATCCAAAGAAAAAAAAATCAGAGATTCTTGTTAACGACCACTTTTAAGAATTTTAATAAGAATTACTTCATAAGAGCTCTAGTCCCTCACTACATGAACTTAACATCTTCCTGGAGAAAATATCCCTTCCCTCGCAGTTATTAGAAGATGTGACCATGTTGACTCTCCCAATTTCTCAGCTTGAGTTGAAGGAGAAGCTGCAGCCTGAAACTTCATTATAAAATGACAAAAGTTTTAAAAATAACAAGAGGGGCCAAAAAACATTGAAAAGTTGACTTGCCAGTTGTAGTCACAGAGACTGTGTGCTCCTTTAATGAATATTAAGTCATTTTACTAATTCAAGAAGTGTGACAAGCCAGGTTGGCTCCACATTCACTAGTTGCTACCAGAAGCCTCTTGAACCCGGAACCGTCGATAATGTATCTAAGGATAAGCAAGTAAATGAGAGCACACACAGTCAGCCAGAGGTTGGTGCAAAGTGGAGAAAAGCTTTTATGTAAAATAACAACCAGTGTTCCAAGAGTGTAGTGCAAAACTTTCAACAAATAAATAATCCATAAAAACAAGGTGTCAAGTTGAGTTTAAAAAACATCCAATAAATATATTCCATAAAAACTAGGTTAAAATCCCTAGGCAGCATCTATCCCTTAAAATGAATTATTATTATTATTAAAATCCATGAGCCCCAGTGCCTCCTTCCTAAAAAATGATGCCTCCTCTGCTTACCCAAGACGGGATCCCAGCACTCAGAGGAGATGTCTACCAACAGGTGCAGTTGATCTTAATACATTTCAGGTCACTGCCAGTCCGAGGTTCCCAGCAGGGCGGCACACTGATCCTTGCTCTTCTGACTCCTGATTCCACTTCTCGGCCTTACACAGGAGCCCAACTGGAGCAGTCAGTCACTCCTGCTCCCCAAAACTGTTCAGCAGGAGTGACCCCTGCCCTTCAGGCACTAGCCATGTGCTTCTATAGGGGCCATCTTCCTGACAGCTTGCCGCCATTCCATTGCATGGGCTCCTCCTGCTCAGTCCTGCCTCTTTCTTTCCTTAACCTCTGTTCCTTCTTTCGATGCCTTTTTCTCTCCTTTTCTATGAGTCTACCATGCAGGCTTCCTTCATAGCCCCTATTGGATGCAGGTGCTGTCCTCCACCTGCTCAGAGGTGTAAATGATGCACCTGACTGACCTGCTCGCATTTGCATGTGAATGCGCGATGAGCCAAGCACCCCAGTCAACCTCATAGCGCTGTCTGCACATTCACATGTCTACCTGCACCCACCTGGAGCCTGCATGCTTTGCATGCTTATCTATTTTAAAAAACTGCGCCTCACCACAGACCTTGTATCACAAGAAACCACATGAGAATTAATGCCATGAAAACAACAAACAGCTTCTTCACAAATTTCCCAGTTTGGCTGTGATCCTATTACCTTAGAAAAATAAATTTATATCTCTCTTTGAATTGATTATAAGAACATACTTAGTACTAGATGAAATGCAGCCGCACAGAGTATAGTTTCATAAAAAAGGACATGGTGTGTGATGCTACTGAAACTTACTCAAATATCCATCCATCCATCCATTGTCCAACCCGCTGAATCCGAACACAGGGTCACGGGGGTCTGCTGGAGCCAATCCCAGCCAACACAGGGCACAAGGCAGGAACCAATCCCGGGCAGGGTGCCAACCCACCGCAGGATACTCAAATATTTTTTTATATGTTACTTGCCCCATTTGTTTTGTAGTGAACACCAAATACAATTTTTATCTCATGCTCTTTCATGCAGAATGGGGAAAGCATTTTCCTAGAAAGCAGCAAACAATATGAAAAGCATCCATGAAATAATCCCTTTGTCAAACCATCCAATTGTGTACTCACAATGTCCCAAACAAGATAGATAGATAGATAGATAGATAGATAGACAGACAGACAGACAGACAGACAGACAGACAGACAGACAGACAGACAGACAGACAGACAGACAGATAGACAGATAGATAGATAGATAGATAGATAGATAGATAGATAGATAGATAGATAGATAGATAGATAGAATTCTTTATTGTCATTATGCATGCACATAACGAAATTATTTTGTTGGTAGGACTCGGTTTCAAGGCAGAATACTTAAAATACACAATACACTATAAATAATAAAATAAACATAATAAGTATAAAAGACAGCAGCAATAAAACATAATCAGGTCCAGACATTTCCTGAGGTAGTACGCCTGCAGAGACCAGTGATCTGTGTACGTGGGTCTGCAGGAGAGGAATACGAGTGTGTGTGTTTGATTACAAGGGAAAGTGCATGTGCACGTCTACAGGGGGGCAGGTTAGGGGTAGATGTATGTGTGTGTATCAGCAGGGGCAGATGGACTTCACAGCTCTGGGGAAAATGCTGTCTTTCAGTCCGGTGGTACGTGTTTTTTTTGTTTCTGTACCGCTTTCCCAAAGGCAGTGGTACAAAAATCCATTTCCCGGATGGGTGAGATCTGCAGCTATACATTTGGCTCTCTTCTGCACCCTTCCAGCACATACAGAGTACAGGTCTAGGAGAGGACTTCCCATGATCCCCTGTGCTGTTCTCACCACCCATGCCAAGTCCTTCCTGTCCTGTGCTGTGTAGCTGCCGTACCACACTATCATACTGTGACAGAGAATGGTTTCTAGAGCAGATCTGTAGAAGTTTGTGAGCAGCTGAGAGGAGAATCCAGCACATCTCATCTTCCTGAGGAAGAAGAGTCTTTGTTGGGCATTCTTTACCAGGTGAGATGTGTTCAAAGATCAGGTCAGATCCAATGTGATGTGGATACCCAAGAACTTGATATTGTCCACACACATTACAGCCTCCTCATGTATGAATATAGGAGTATGTTGTGTTCTTCTGGACCTCCTATAGTCCACAATGTTCTCTTTGGTCTTGTTGGTGTTCAAGATGAGGTTGTTGGCTGAGCACCATAGTGCTAGGTGTTGTATCTCCTTTCTATATTGAGCCTCATCATTGTCTGATATGTGACCCACCACAGTCATATCATCTGCAAACTTCACAACCATATTTGTGGCATGGATGGCAGAGCAATGATGCATAAATAACGTGAAAAGTGCTGGGCTGATACTGTTAAATAAACCACACCCGGATAACACTGTCTGACTGAAAATAAAAAGTGCTCAGTCGTGAATGAAAATTTACATTGAAGACCCACCTACCTCTCATTTATTGTTGAGGAGTTTAGCTCAGTAACAACTTCATTAATTGCCTACCATTATGCGTTACATATGGTGGCCCCAGAGGACAAGTGAAAAAAATGTAAAGGTATGCTGCACACAATTAAACAAGGAAACGCTTACACTTAAGGTGACGCACACATTCAAACAAGGTGACGTGCAGAATTAAATGTGGTGCCACACAACTAAAAAAGGTGACGCTCACACTTCAGGTGACACACACATTCAAACGAGGTGAAATGCAAAAAATAAATGTGGTGCCCTGCAAAATTAGGGACAAGACACTCACAATCAGAGGGGTGACGACAAATAAAGTGAACGGAAAGGATAGATACCTGGGCAAATAAAAAAGGAAAACACTGATTGGTGTCAAGGTTTACCTGTCAGTCCACAGGGGAAGTTTCTGGTTAAGTGGTGTGCCGAGTGAGGGAAAGTTAATAGAGCATTCTTTTTTTTTTTCAATTAAATTGTTGGCAATCACAGTTCCTGATTTTTGTACATGATGTTGTACATTAACACTAGAATTAACAAAGCCTACGAAAAAACTTGTAAACCCGGCCAACCTTAAATCCCTTTTCACCTCTCCATCAGCATCTTTTGTCTTATAAATGTGTCGATAAGCCCAAGCAGCAAGCAGCCTGCTATACCATTCGCCACCGCAAAAGGGCCAAGAAGTTCTCCCAGTTCCTGCCTTGATTATTTGGGAGTGAGCTAAAATTGAGATTTATTCAATTTTACTTTTATAATAGTTGTTCAATATATTATTAAATTGATTTGATTTGTTGTTGATGGTTCTTTAATGTACATCTCTCTATTACAAAAAAAAACTTGCAACAAGATGAGACTTTTTCCTGGGGACAAGATGTGATCTTTTGAAGAGAGACAGAGACACTTTCACTTCCCGCAAGATGGACAACTCACATCATACTTACAATCTTCACACGCAATTTCCATGATATACATGCAGTGCAGGTTAGAGATAATGAAAGTAGGAAAAATTGAACGTCTCCAAAAATGAGAGTAAAGATCGCATTAGCGCAAATAATCTGAAAATATCCATCCATCCATCCATTTTCCAACCCGCTGAATCCGAACACAGGGTCACGGGGGTCTGCTGGAGCCAATCCCAGCCAACACAGGGCACAAGGCAGGAAACAATCCTGGGCAGGGTGCCAACCCACCGCAGGACACACACAAACACACCCACACACCAAGCACACACTAGGGCCAATTTAGAAACGCCAATCCACCTAACCTGCATGTCTTTGGACTGTGGGAGGAAACCGGAGTGCCCGGAGGAAACCCACGCAGACACGGGGAGAACATGCAAACTCCACGCAGGGAGGACCCGGGAATCGAACCCAGGTCCCCAGATCTCCCAACTGCGAGGCAGCAGCGCTACCCACTGCGCCACCGTGCCGCCCCAATCTGAAAATATTACTTGGGGAAATAACAGAACAGCGAAAAGAGATTGAATATTCAGGTGCTGTACAGGCTTTTAAATTTTCAAAGCTCCAAATGAAATGCAGATCACGAGGCATGCAACAGCTTCTCGAGCAAAGAGGAGGTGAAAAAAACAACAGTTACTTGTTTCCCAATGTATCACCATTTAAGAGGGGTTTCGGAGAGGCAGCAGCTGTTGGGGAGAGGTTGGCGAGCAAAGCAAAGCCCCCTAGTAATATAAAAATATAACCATTGTCTTGTGGTTTACTCCTCAACTATCCATCCCCATATCTGAACACACGAGAAAGTCTAGGGGAGACCACTAATGATTATTATTATTATTTTGCCTGCAGTGCGGTGCTTAATAGTTTATTCTAGTTTAAGATTCTATACTGTATACCATTTTATTTAATAACAATCACTAAAAGAATTTATTTGCAATCTAACATGGTGCTCCATGGTGATTACAGAGACAAAAGAGACAAAAAATCAAACCTCACGTTTATGATTTATATGTGCTCCAAGTGTTCATATGTTTGACATTTCTGAATAATACACAGTATTACTTGTTCGAGACAACAAGGCATTACTGTAAGTACTGCAATGACTTATAACAAAAAATGCAACATTTAAAATTAAGCCCTAATTAGTAAAAAAAACTAATGATGTAATGTTTATGAGGCACTCATCTTTGCAATTCTTTTTACAATTGTTGCTTTCAGTCCTGTAACTCAATGTATCCTAAATGATTTCCTTCAAATAAGAGTAAATAAAATGTTCATAAAAATAGACCCCAGGGTAAACTGGGGTATACTATACTGGGACAATATACAGATGAATCAAAGATAGAGTTGTTTGACCACAGTGACAGTGGACATGTTTGACACAAACCAAAGTCAGCATTTCAGGAGAAGAACCTCCTATCAACTATGTAAAGTGGTGGTGGAAATGTCATGGTTCTGAGGTTGCTTTGCTGCCTCAGGGCCTGGGCAGCTTATAGTTATTAAATCAACTAGCAAAATACCCGCCCTTCGCAGCAGAGAAGTAGTGTGTTAAAGAGGTTATGTAAACATATATATATACATAAACATATATACATATATATACATATCTACATATACACATATCTACATATACATATACAGTAATCCCTCGCTATATCGCGCTTCGCCTTTTGCGGCTTCACTCCATCGCGGATTTTATATGTAAGCATATTTAAATATATATCGCGGATTTTTTGCTGGTTCGCTGATTTCTGCGGACAATGGGTCTTTTAATTTCTGGTACATGCTTCCTCAGTTGGTTTGCCCAGTTGATTTCATACAAGGGACGCTATTGGCAGATGGCTGAGAAGCTACCCAACTTACTTTTCTCTCTCTCTCTTGCGCTGACTTTCTCTGATCCTGACGTAGGGCGATTGAGCAGGGGGGCTGTTCACACACCTAGACTATACGGACGCTCGTCTAAAAATGCTGAAAGATTATCTTCACGTTGCTACCTTCTGTGCAGCTGCTTCCTGAAGCGACATGCTGCACGGTGCTTTGCATACTTAAAAGCTCGAAGGGCACGTATTGATTTTTGATTGAAAAACAAACTCTGTCTCTCTCTCTCTCTTTCTCTGCTCCTGACGGAGGGGGTGTGAGCTGCCGCCTTCAATAGCTTTGTGTCGCGGTGCTTCGCATACTTAAAAGCCAAACAGCCGTATTGATTTGTTTGCTTTCTATCTCTTTCTGACAGGCTTTGCTCCTGACACGCACTCCTTTGAAGAGGAAGATATGTTTGCATTCTTTTAATTGTGAGACGGAACTGTCATCTCTGTCTTGTCATGGAGCACAGTTTAAACTTTTGAAAAAGAGACAAATGTTTGTTTGCAGTGTTTGAATAACGTTCCTGTCTCTCTACAACCTCCTGTGTTTCTGCGCAAATCTGTGACCCAAGCATGACAATATAAAAATAACCATATAAACATATGGTTTCTACTTCGCGGATTTTCTAATTTCGCGGGTGGCTCTGGAACGCAACCCCCGCGATGGAGGAGGGATTACTGTATATACATATACACATCCACATATACATATACAAATTTACATATCTACATATGTATATATATATATACATATAAATATAGACATACATATATACATACATACATACATTCACATATATATATATATATATATATATATATATATATATATACACTGTATATATACATATCTACTTATTGGCTCCTGTATTTAGGATATAGCGGGTTGGATAATGGATGGATGGACATTTGTATGCATAGCCCTATTTGCCCGTTTTCGTTTTTTTTCTTTCTTCAGTAATATTTCAGCAAACCCAGAGCTTGTCAGTTCAAATCCTGGTACTGACACCACTGTGTGACCCTGAGGAAGTCACTTCACCTGCCTGTGCTACAAAAAACAAAACTAATGTAACAAATTGTACCTCAGATGTTGCAAGTTGCTGGAATAAAGGCATAAGTAAAATAGATAAATATGTATTATACACATAAGAAGTATTAATTTATTTTCAGTCAAGTCATCTGCAGCAAACCTTTATAAATGAGGGTTTCTCATTATTTTTTCTCATTAAAAGTTTGCAAACTGTTTCTTCTTCATTGAGGTTTTCTCTTGGAGAGCTTTTTTCATTTCATTGAAAATGAAAGCAGCAGCTGCCAAAATATGTAGCTTTCTTATTAATTTTTCAACATTGTGTAAAATAACTTTATAAAGTAACATAAAAGGTTTAAATACTGGTTATCCTTTTACACTAAAATATTACTAAAGAGATACAAAAAAAGTAAAATGCATATGTTCTTTTTCTTTAAGGAGATTTAATATTACTGAAGAAAGAAAAAAAAAACTAAAACAGCCAAATGGGGCCATGCATACAAACTTAAAAGGTTTAAATAAAACAGAAATATATACTTTTATTTTTACTTGCTTAACTTGTGGAGGGTGTATCCTGTAGCAAAGCCCTAACTTTTTTTGTGAAAGCCCGTTTCAGTCAATAAGTCTTAAAAACAGGTGTAAAGATATTGACAATAAGCTACGCAAACCCACCAAAACATGGAATCGTTTAAATCAAGTATCATTACATCTTCCTTTCTTAAAGAGAAGTAAGGCAGTACTTATAAGCTTACATACATATATATATATATATATATATATCTATATATGTATATCTATATATATCTATATCTATATCTATATATACATCTATATATATATATATATATATATATCTATATATACATATATATATATATATATATATATATATATATATATATCCCCGCGAAGTACTGCTTTTAAATTTTTATTAAGAAGAAAAGCTTTTTAAATTGAGGGAAAATATCCTAATAGCAATTTGTTAAGAATCTGTTTTTTTCTGAAGCAGCCTTAACATCGCTTTTCCACTGTTTTATAAACGAACGCCATATAAGGTCTTCCTTTTTCCTTGCTTCACCAAGGAAGAAACCTTTTTATTAAATCCAAGGGTTCTTCGCTTTTTTTTTTTTTGTTTGTTTATTACAATTGTTATAGTTCTGTTTGTATACGACATTGTCAGTTCAGCACTCAGGTTGTAATATGACCAAGCTGTGCAAGCTTACTGTTAAGAATGCAATGTATAGTTGTACATGAGAAAAGCAATCTTGCCTCAAATCAATGGCAATCTTTTGTAGGTCTATGAACTTAATTTAAAGTTTAGGTTTACACGGTGCTTTCTTTCTGAAGTACCTGCACTCATGAATATGTCTGTATGCGTCAGTCGCTCAAATCCCCGCGCTTCGCACCGGCGAAGTACTGCTTTTAAATTTTTATTAAGAAGAAAAGAAAACCTTTTAAAATTGAGGGAAAATATACCAATAACAGTTTGTTAAGGATCTGTTTTTTTGTGAAGCTGCCTTCACTCGAGTGATCACTTCGAGCTGACTTGCTGGCTAACCATAAGCGTTACCTGGTAGGTAACCACCCATACAATCAGATTATGAATCAGACTACGAATGCCGTGAATGTAATTACCCTGATCTACATGCTGTCAAATAAACGAACCACACGCCGTGGCGCAATCTTAGGGGCTTCGCCTCTAGCGCTGACGTCCGAGGTTCGATTCCCGTAAGGGAGTGAAGTGAGGGGCTGGTTACCTACCAGGTAACGCTTATGGTTGGCCAGCAAGTCAGGTAACATCAGCCACGGTGCCTTCAGTTG